>NW_017670972.1:5176-6108 GCF_001879085.1 Nicotiana attenuata | reverse complement strand
GTGAAATAGAAGATCGTAGTTACTTTAGGTTTGACCTTTTAAATAATAAAGTGAGATGAGCCTCGACCATAAAAATGCAAAATTACGGGGCCCTCAATAGATGTTATAAAATACTTAGAATTCGGGTGAACCGTTTAGCGAATTTTACGGTTTTCCCCAAAGATAATAAAAGCGTAGTTGCTTTAGGCGCGAATTTTAATAATATTACCTTCCTTAATGCGGGTGCACATTTATGTGACCCAAATCTAAATCTCAACGAAGTCGGAATGCGTCAAAAGCCACGGGCGCACTGGTGCGACGTGGTTCGAGACACATTTTTACGATGTTGCAATTCTTATTAAAAAGACATAAAATAAAAGCGATTAAGATAAAGAGCACATAGGTTAGAATATGTTTAAAAATCAAATAAAAGCGAATACAACAGTTGAGCGACCGTGCTAGAACCACGGAATCCGGGAATGCCTAACACCTTCTCCCGGGTTAACAGAATTCCTTACTCGTAGTTCTGGTTCGCGGACTATTAACAGAGTCATAATTTCCTCGGATTGGGATTCGACCGGTGACTTGGGACACCATTAATCTCTCAAGTGGCGACTCTGAATATTAATAATAAATCCCGTTCCGACTGTCCTCTAATTGGAAAAACTCCTTTGCGCCCTCGCGGGTGTAGCGAAAAGGGAGGTGTTACAGCTCTGGCGACTCTGCTGGGGATAAGAACCCAGAACTTTGGTTCAGAGTTCAGAATTCGAGCTTAGATATATTGTTGTATTTGGCTTATTCTGATTTTTTTACATGTTTCATGCTAAATGTGCAGAATGCTGCTCTTTACCACTTTGATATTATCTGAACTGTATATAAACTGTGCCGAAACCCTTCTCTTCTCACCTCCGGGGATGTGCTTACTGGTTGAGACTCCCTATTCTGTTAGTGTC
>NW_017670972.1:0-731 GCF_001879085.1 Nicotiana attenuata | reverse complement strand
CCCACACTACTCCCATACTGGCCCACCACAGCCATTACTACCCACCCTCTTACTCCCCATTTCTCCGTCCATCACTGACCCCAGACCATACCCCCAACCTCCTACCCATGCACAATGGCGCGCACCTGCTCCCAAAATACTTATCCATCTCAAAACACTACCACCCCAAGAATCAACAAAAATGCCGCTGGAACCAGTTACCGACCCAACCCCGCATTTAAAAATGATAGGTTGCAAAAGAAGAAGACTTTTACTCCTTTGGGTGAATCTTATACCAACCTGTACCACAGATTAAGGCAGTTAGGCATGTTGAACCCAATCGAACCCAAATTACCAAACCCTCCCCCAAGGAACCTGGACCATTCAGTAAGCTGTGAGTATTGCTCTGGAGCGCCTGGACATGACACGGAGAAATGTTGGCATCTGAAAACCGCCATTCAGGAACTCATTGATACAAGGAGAATTGAGGTGCAGGCTCCGGAGACTCCCAATATCACACAGAATCCGCTACCAATTCATCATGAGGCTCACATGATCGAGTTAGTGCAGAAGGGAGAATGCAAGAAGCCGTCACAAACTGTGATGATGATTAAGGCAAGTGAAGCTAAAGCAAACGAGAAGTTGGTCGATGGGAAAACCCCGGTCGCAGTGGACCGGACAGTCAGAAAACCAGTGATGATAATAGAACCGGAGCCTGTTAAGGTGACAGTACCAGGAGCAGTTATTAAGCC
>NW_017670971.1:387865-393019 GCF_001879085.1 Nicotiana attenuata | reverse complement strand
ATCAAGCACAATTGTTCTAAGCAATATTATATTCTGCGATTATTTACTTTAACAGCAATTGTTGAGTCTTTATCTTTATTTTTCCTCAACCTAAAAACCTTTTGTATCTTTTAGTTCACGGATCCTTAAAACCCCATATAAATTCAATTGTTATCCGGATTCGAGGGTAAACACTTATAAAATCAAGATGACAACGGTTTTACACGTGCCTTCAATTGATTTTTTATTAACTTGAAATATGGGGACACAATATCACATATTAAATTAAAAAATTTAATACAATAAAATCTAAATTAAAATTATTTCAATGTGAAACAATCTAATATGTAATTTAAAAATTCTTATTTTTGTCATACAAAATAATTAATTCATGTTCAACTAAGCACCCAAAAATTTTGATAGCATATTTAATCATACTAACCCCCGTCACCCCCCAATATAGCCTAAATCTATATTAATAAAGCATGAAACCTTTACACTAATATTGGTTAACTTTTTATATTGAATTAAATATAATATAAATATTTTACTAATATTTAAAACCTTAAACTTAATTAAATTTTTATTTACTGAATTTTTTTATTTGAGTTGTGCAGGAAATCCAAATATTTAGGACTTTAAAATGTATTATGTATAATAAAAAATGTCTAAAATGAATATAAACTCAATAAATTCAATAACTTTTCAGAGTAATTTGTTTGTCATATTAAGTTTTCGTATTTTAGTTATGCTTTTTCTTTTTTGCAATGCACATTTCGACAAAGTTATGTGAATCAAAAATTCTTTTCTATTTCTATTTCAGCAACTAAAACATCAGCTTATGGGTATCATCGAAAACTTTGAAGGGAGATAATTTAGTATAAGATTCAATTTTTAAATGTATGTTATTTGATAAATATTTACAAAATCGTAATAAAAGTAGAGCTAATTAATCTTGTTTACGTCTTCTCGAATGAACTCGGAATAGCTTTTCAAAAATATTTTCTGGAAAATTCTCAAATTTTCAGGGGCTATATGTTTTTACTGAAACTAAAAACGAAGCACAATAACTTGTGAAATTAAACTGATAAAATTATTAAATTAGAATAACATTTAAGGTGAATATTACTTTTTTGAGTTAGCTATATATGATCAGTATTCATCAATTTTTGAAGCTTACACTTATTTTAAAATTCAAACACAATTTTAAAAAAATATGATTATCTTACAAAAAGTTACTCATGAGATGGAAAATACATGCAATGTGCGTACACTAAGACTAGTACTTTAAATCACTATTCTTATTGTTTAGCTAAAGTATTAGATTTTCCTTTCTCATTAACTAAAAAACAAATTAATCACCAATTAAGAAGATAAGGGGATCATAAAAATAAAAATAAAAATAAAAAGAATAAGAACATAAGGGGTTTACGCGTATGCGTGCATGCGAAATCCAACTGTTGCATAGTTGGCATGAGATGCCGTATTTTGCGTATTCAAACTCTTGCACTATCTAAATAAAACACATTTTGACTTTCAACTCTCATATAAAACTTTGCGTATACTACTTGATTCTTCTCCCCACCTCCCACTCCGAACAAAAAGATAGGTCTTATATAGTCTTTATACATGCACTAACTATAACTATACTCTAAAGTCCTCTATAATATGATGAAAGTGTGTATATATATATATATATATATATATATATATATATATATATATATATATATATACTAGTTTTATTGTACGCGCATTGCGCGTGTACCCCGTCTTAGTAAATGGATAATTTTTAAAAATTTACATAGATATTATATTAACAAATTGCATTTGAGTTATAGAAAAGAAGTTAAAAAAATTTAGTTGTTAAAAATGGTGATTGTTGATCTTATTTAGCTAACTCAATAAAGAAATGATAATAATATAAGTCCTCAGTCATTTTAAACGGTATATAATCTTAAGTTCATTTTGTAAGATACAAATAAAATCAAGAAATCTTCTTTTCTCGCAAGCAAAAATTAAGTTGTTCATATTTCTTTCATCAATAAAAAATACTATAAAAATTATAAACAATTTAATTTGTTGAGAATTTGGCCAGATAAGCTCTATGTTAGAGAAACGAGGGTAGCGAACATTGTCAACTAAATTAAGTTTTATATCCGGTTGGAAAAATCATAATAGAGCATTAAGGCGCGAACAATGTATTTTATATATGTATCGATTATGTATCAAATAGCATGCTGTATCCCTTACAAGAGTCCTCTTTTCTAGAAATTTTCGATGTCCTCGCCCTTTTCTTCGGATATAGATTATAGAGTGAGTAGTAACTCAATTAAAAATTGTAAAACAAAAGAGATGCCCTAACAAATTAAGGATAATAACTTAGTGTCCGCTGGGATCAAGAACTCAAATCAATTTACCCAACTGAATATCATTAGGATAAACTTTTTAAAAATTACATAATGGTATATGAACAAAACAATTACAGCTCGTTTGGATGGTTGTTACGTATCGTATCGTATTGTTTTATATTGTACTGTATCGTTTGATGAATACAATGTTTGAATAGATTGATCGTTTGTCGTTATTTCATGATATCATGCGGTAGCAATATGAAGAATAAACTTGCAATATTATAAAGAAAAATTATGACTATTATATAAAAAGGTAGGATAAATGATAAAATAAAATTATTTAATAATGAAGGGTGAGGTGAGAGAAAAAGACAAGGCAATGACGTGACCACACCAAATTGGTTGTTACATAAAGTGGCACATTTTGTCATTACGTAACGACAGATTTAACGTTACGATACAATAAAATTTAAGTAACAGTCAAAACAAATAACATCGTATTCAAAGTAACAATACGATATAATACAACATCACAGTAATCTCAATTAAGAAGAGCTAATCACCAAGATAATAAAATAAAGTAATATTTTCAAACTATCAAAGATAGTCAATAACCAATAGAACAATGTGACATTTGAATAAGATGTACCAGTTATAGAATACTGCATGTCTTTTATATTACCCAACAGTATATGAGTAGACCAAACCATAAAAAAATGTCAGCCAAATATAAATCAATTAAACCATAGCAGAAGATGAACTATATCTTGAAAAGAATTGTCCAAGAAAAGTATAAACATCGAGTATTATATAAGAAAAAGGGACAAAACATACCTAGTCGAGAAAAATGACGAAAAAAAAGCCATAACCATAGTCCATAGCAGTAGAGTTCCAAAGACAAAGAATTGAGTCCTAGTGTTATATTAACTTATATATTAGGTTTAGACTTCGTTTAGGTTTTAGTTGTAAATTCTCTAACCTTTTACCTTGGATTTATATAAGGAAATATTATAGTAATTAAACTTATAGCCCTATATATTAAAACCTACTACTATACAGTTTAAAAATAGTCCAAATAAAAAAGATTTAACTATTTAAATTTTAGTTGTTTTCAAATTCCTAAATATTAGGAAAATAATGAAATTACAATTTCATCTAGTTTGAAATTCATTTTTAAAGGGTAAAAAAGGCGAACGACATTTCGTTAATGGCCTTCGTACTTTTAATATAATATATATATATATATATATATATATATATATATATATATATATATATTTGTTCATTATACAATGGAAATCCGACGTATGCTGTCACGACCCAATTCCATTATAGGCCGTGATGACGCCCAACATCGTTGTTAGACAAGATAACACTGATCAAACTAGTGATTTCCCGTTTTGAATAAATTAGTAAGTATCAATTTTTCCTTGTTTGTTAAAATATTTAGAAGGTTGCAATTGTAACATAAATAAATGGAAGCAACGAGTACAAATCGAAATCATTTAAGCAAAACCAAAGTCATATGTCTACTAGTGTGTGTGCTAAGACCTGGTGTCACAAGTATGTAGGCAATCTAGTAGAATATACAAAAGAATACTAGCCTACTGTCTGAAAGGAAATAGACAGAAAATAAAGCATAAGAGAGACTCCAGCTGCTGCAGGACGGCTCAAAAGGGCAGCTCACCGAGAAGTCTCGAGCTAGGGATCAAATCTACGCACCGTACTGGTGGCCAGATGCACCTGCCTCAAATCCTGTACAATCGAGTACAGAAGTGTAGCGTGAGTACATCAACATATGTACCTAGTAAATATCTAGTCTAACCTCGAAGAAGTAGTAACGAGGGGTCGACTCCGACACTTACTAGGGCCAACAATATAATAATATGAAATTCTAATTAAACAAGATATGTAGGGATATCAATAGAACTCAGAACAGGAAATAACTGAACCATTCTTTCATCATACACAAGGACGCAGAACACTTCCTTCATTTAAAAATAATTGATCTCTCCACGGTGAATTTATACAAGTTATAGAAGGGACTTCCAGTTCTATTATCACACACAAATTCCACAGAGGACGTTCGGCCAGATCCAACATAAATGTAAACTGTGCACTGCCGAGGGTCGAACGACCTGCTCGCATGAGAGTAGTGAAAATAGTCACCCCGCTCGTGGAATATACTTGCGACGCGGTTAAATATAAATATAACGTAACTTTCCTCAATTCTTTTCAGCCGAGCAGCAGCACAGACTGGTGATAGATCAGCTACGTCTTCGGAGGCTTTGTGGAGGTTGGACATGATCATCAAGCTCTTCGCTACCACTTACAGCGGTGCATCTTCTGAGGATCCCCAGGATTATTTGGACAGCTGTCATGAGGTTCTCAGGAACATGGGGATAGTGGAGACCAATGGGGTCGACTTTGCTGCTTTTCGACTGTCTGGATCCGCCAAGACTTGGTGGAGAGATTATTGCTTGGCTAGGCCAGCTGGGTCACCAGCTCTAACTTGGGATCAGTTTTCTCAGCTATTTTTGGAGAAGTTTCTTCCTATCACTCAGAGGGAGATCTATCGGAGGCAGTTTGAGCGTCTCCAGCAGGGTTCTATGATTGTTACTCAGTACGAGACCAGGTTTATTGATTTGGCCTGTCATGCTCTTCTTATACTTCCCTCTGAAAGAGAGAGAGAGAGAGAGAGAGAGAGAGAGAGAGAGAGAGAGAGTGAGGAGGTTCATTGGGGGACTCGTTAGCCCGCTCAGCCAGCTAGAGGTGGAGGTAGAGGTATTAGAGGTGGAGGTCAGGGTGCTAGAGGTGGAGG
>NW_017670971.1:372077-386646 GCF_001879085.1 Nicotiana attenuata | reverse complement strand
AATAAAATAAATTATTCACAAAATAATAATTTTTTGGGAATAATTATTGAATTTTGTAGTATTAAAATAAACAATAAATTGGTTTAAAAAATCTTTAAAAATTTGGAAAAATACCAAAACACTTGGGTATGCTCATATATGCATATATATGTTATTTTGAAAGTATTTTGAGTATAAAAATATCTAGGGAAAAATTGGGTATCAACAGCTGTCCCTCTTTACCAGGGAAGGATGAAAAGAGTTATCGAGTAAAGATAGGATGGCCAATTTTGACCGAAATAGGTGATTTGCAAAGAATTTCGACCGAGCTCTGGCTCTTGAGCTGCCTACATATCCCGGTTTTATAGGAATCAGGCCATATGTAGTTCAGGGTCCATCGGCGGAATATGCCAATAGAGTTTCGAAAAGGATGAACGCGATGTTTAGGTTGTAGCTGAAATCTGATAGGCTGCGGGAACTGGAGCGGGATCGCTCCTGTTGAGACGGCCGTTGCTAACCAGCGTACCTGCAAGTGAGCAATACAACGTATACTGTGCATAAATTTAAACATGATGCAAGTTCCCTTTGGACCATGAATGTTGTCTTTGGACGGTTGTCGACGTCCTCAGACCATGATATCCTGGGCCATGAAGTGCATAATAAGGGATTCGCAGGCTATGAAATAATGTTCTTGGGCTATGATGATGGTGCCTCCGAACCATGATGCCTTTGAATAATGGTGTGCAGAATATAAAGCGGGGTTCTCGGGCCATGGCATGGCATTCTCGGGCTATGAAAATGGTGCCTCCGAACAGTGACGCCTTTGGACAATTTGGCGATATTTCAGCCCATGAAATGCAGGAATTTGGCGATATTTCATCCCATGAAATGCAGGATTTGGCGATATTTCAGCCGATGTGAAGAAGAAATGTAAATGGCGATATTTCAGCCGATAGAAATTTAAATAAAGCTGGCGATGTTTCAGCCGATGTGAAGAAGAAATGTAAATGGCGATATTTCAGCCGATGTAAGGCATAAATATAAATGGCGTTAGTTCAGCCGACAAGGATTAAAATAAAGTTGGCGATATTTCAGTCGATAATGATTAAATATAAACTGGCGATCTTTTAGCCGATGATGATTAAATATAAACTGGCGATCTTTCAGCCGATATAGAGATTTAAATACAGTTGGCGATATTTCAGCCGATGAAAAGCATAAATGGCGGTATTTTAGCCGATTTAAGATTTAAATAGAGTTGGCGATCTTTCAGCCGACAAATGATTAAATATAAACTGGCGATCTTTTAGCCGATATAGAGATTTAAATGCAGTTGGCGATATTTCAGCCGATGAAAAGCATAAATGGCGGTATTTCAGCCGATGTAAAGATTTAAATAGAGTTGGCGATCTTTCAGCCGACAAATGATTAAATATAAACTGGCGATCTTTCAGCCGATATAGAGATTTAAATGCAGTTGGCGATATTTCAGCCGATGAAAAGCATAAATGGCGGTATTTCAGCCGATGTAAAGATTTAAATAGAGTTGGCGATCTTTCAGCCGATGCAAATGAGAGGTGGCGATATTTCAGCCATGCAGGATGGAGCTAGTACTTAACCTCGGAAGGCAGAAAGGTAGCCTTGTGCAATGCAAGGGAATGCAGGATGAAGACAGTGCTTAGTCCCGGAAGGTAGAAAGGTAGCCTTATGCAATGCAAGGAGATGTAGGATGAAGACAGTGCTTAGTCTCGGAAGGCAGAAAGGTAGCCTTATGCAATGCAAGGAGATGCAGGATGGAGACAGTGCTTAGTCTTGGGAGGCAGAAAGGTAGCCTTATGTAGTGCAAGGAGATGTAGGATGGAGACAGTGCTTAGTCTCGGAAGGCAGAAAGGTAGCCTTATGCAGTGTGCGAAAATAGAGGTGAAGAGTGACAAAATTTCTTAGCTGAGAGACGATAGCTGCTAGTTGATTGTCACTGTGGCTGCTGGGGATGTTGCGTGCGAGTAGCACTTGAAAATAGGTGATGATTCTGGGAGTTGTATTCCTGAAAAGTATGAGTTTGTAACCGTATCCGATGATTCTATGTCTTGGGGTACTTGCATTCAAAGAAAGATTGTGAGTTTTGTCAAGGGGGAAGGTTAGTTCGTCTTCCCGAGGACTGCGCTCGTCCTTCTCGGCTCTTGCTTTCATTGGGGTAGCGTTGCTGACAAAGCTGTTTTGATAGTATGTATGCATGATTTAGCAAAATGATAAAATATGATGTAAATACATAATGGATAAAATGGTTTTAGATGAACCGATGACTGCGACACGGTTCAAGATATTGCAACCTCTTTTGCTCCGGAATTTTGAGGGTCCTCCTCAAAATTCTGCTCCAGTTTACTGGGTCGGTGCCTCTGACGGCTGCGCGCGGTGGATGGCGAAAGTTAACTTCGGAATTTTGAGGGTCCTCCTCAAAATTCTGCCCCAATTTCCAATATCGGGGAGAAATGAAAATTTTATTGAATTGTAACCGAACCCATAGGGCTGCCTACGTATCCCCTCTTAAACGGGAATCAGGTCAGGCGTAGTTCAAATTACATCATAAAGGAATCAATAGTAGTTACACATAGTATCATTTCACTGCATCTGAATTGATCGGCTTCGGCCAAACTTCTCCGTCCATCTCTGCAAGTATGAGGGCTCCTCCGGTTAGAACCCGGTGAACCATGTACGGACCTTGCCAGTTGGGAGAAAATTTTCCTTTGGCTTCGTCTTGGTGCGGAAAAATCTTCTTCAGTACTAACTGCCCTGGCGCGAACTGTCTCGGCCTGACTCTTTTGTTGAAAGCTGGTCATTCTATTCTGATAAAGCTGACCATGGCAAACTGCATTCAGTCTTTTTCCGTCTATAAGGGCTAATTGCTCATAGCGACTCTTTACCTATTCTGCATCTTCAAGTTCTGCTTCTCGCATAATTCTTAGGGAGGGAATCTCTACCTCGGCTGGGATGACTGCCTCGGTACCGTAAACCAGCATATAGGGTGTCGCCCCAGTCGATGTGCGGACTGTGGTACAGTATCCCAGCAGAGCGAATGATAACTTCTCATGCCATTGCTTGTGTTTCTCTATCATTTTCCTTAGTATCTTCTTAATGTTCTTATTGGCCGCTTCTACGGCTCCATTCATCTGAGGTCTGTAAGCTGTAGAATTCTTGTGCTTGATCTTGAAGGTTTCATACATTACTTTCATCAGATCACTGTTGAGATTGGAACCATTATCAGTGATGATTGACTCTGGGATGCCGAACCGGCAAATGATACGGTCGCGAACGAAGTCTGTCACAACCTTCTTGGTTACCGCCTTATATGATGCTGCTTCAACCCATTTGGTGAAATAGTCAATGGCCACTAGTATGAACCTGTGTCCGTTTGATGCGGCAGGCTCGATTGGTCCAATGACATCCATCCCCCAAGCGGCGAACGACCATGGTGAGCTAGTTGCATTGAGCTCGTTAGTAGGCACCTTTATCATGTCTGCATGGATTTGGCAACGATGACATTTCCGAACATACTGGATGCAGTCTGTCTCCATAGTCATCCAGAAATAACCGGCTCGGAGTATTTTCTTGGCTAAGACTAAACCATTCATATGCGGACCACAGGTCCCTGCATGAACTTCTTCCAACAACCTGGATGCTTCCTTTGCTTCGACACATCTTAGTAGTCCCAAATCGGGAGTCCTCCTGTACAGGATTCCTCCGCTGTGAAAGAAGTGATTGGATAACCTTCGCAGTGTGCGCTTCTGAGTAGTGTTTGCAAGCTCTGGATACTCTCCTGTTGACAAATATTTCTTAATGTCATGGAACCTTGGCTTTCTGTCTGCCTCTTCCTCGACATGAGCGCAATAGGCAGGTTGATCCTGGATTTTGCCCGGGATGGGATCAATGAAGTTCTTATCTAGATGGTGAATCATGGATGATAGAGTGGCCAATGCATCGGCGAACTCATTCTGGATTCTGGGGACATGTCGGAATTCTGTTTTGTAAACCTCTTCCTCAACTCTTGTACATGATGCAAATATGGGAGTATCTTGGAGTTCTTGGTTGCCCATTCTTCTCGGACCTGATGTATGAGCAAATCTGAGTCCCCGATCACTAGTAACTCCTGAACGTTCATGTCAATGTCTAGTTTGAGCCCTAAGATGCAGGCTTCGTACTCGGCCATGTTGTTGGTGCACGGGAACCTGAGTTTGGCGGACACCGGATAATGTTGGCCTGTTTCTGATACTAGAACTGCTCTTATGCCAACTCCCTTAAAGTTTGCTGCTCCGTCGAAAAACATTCTCCAGCCATCATAGGATTCTACAATGTCTTCTCCTATGAAAGAGACCTCCTCGTCAGGAAAATATGTCTTTAGAGGCTCGTATTCTCCGCCCACGGGGTTTTCGGCAAGATGGTCGGCCAGTGCCTGTCCTTTGATCGCTTTCTGAGTCACGTAGACAATATCAAACTCACTCAGCAATATTTGCCATTTGGCCAGTTTGCCCATGGGCATGTGCTTCTGAAAGATGTACTTTAGCGGATCCATCCTCGATATGAGATAGGTGGTGTAGGCACAAAAATAATGCCCCAACTTCTGTGCTACCCAAGTCAGAGCACAACACGTGCGTTATAGTAGGGAATACCGGGCCTCGTACGGGGTGAACTTCTTACTGAGATAGTAGATGGCTTGCTCCTTTCTCCCCGTTTCATCATGTTGTCCCAAAACACAACCTAATGCCCCATCCAGTACTGCAAGGTAGAGCAATAGCGGTCTACCTGGTTCGGGCGGAACCAAAACTGGCGGCGTTGACAGGTATTCCTTGATTCTGTCGAAGGCTTTCTGACAATCATCAGCCCATTTAGTGGAGGCGTCCTTCTTCAACATCTTAAAGATTGGCTCACAGATGACAGTGGACTGAGCTATGAACCGGCTGATGTAGTTGAGTCTCCTCAAGAAACTCATAACCTCTTTCTTGTTCTTTGGCGGTGGCAAGTCTTGAATGGCCTTAACCTTTGATGAATCTAGTTCTATTCCTCGTCGACTTACGATGAACCCAAGCAGTTTTCTGGCAGGAACCCCGAATGCACATTTGGCGGGATTCAGTTTCAAGTTGTACCTTCTCAATCTGTTGAAGAACTTTCTTAAATCCTCCATATGGTCAGTGGCTTTCTTGGATCTAATGGTGACATCATCTACATACACCTCGATCTCTCTGTGTATCATGTCATGGAAATTAGTAGTCATGGCCCTCATGTAGGTGGCCCCAGCATTCTTTAATCCAAACGGCAACATCTTGTAACAATACATTCCCCATGGCGTAATGAAGGCTGTCTTTTCCGCATCTCCTTCGTCCATCCATATCTGATGATATCCAGCAAAACAATCGACGAATGCCTGCAGCTCGTTCTTGGCGCAGTTGTCGATCAGGATGTGTATGTTCGGCAAGGGGAAGTCGTCTTTCGGACCGGCCCGGTTGAGGTCCCGGTAGTCGACACAGACTCTGACCTTCCCGTCCTTCTTCGGCACTGGCACAATGTTGGCTAACCATGTTGGATACTCCACTACCCTGTGAACCTTGGCTTTGACTTGCTTGGTAACTTCTTCCTTGATTTTCAAACTCATGTCTGGCTTGAACTTTCTGAGCTTCTGTTGTACCGGCGGACATGTCGGATCTGTTGGAAATTTGTGAGCTACAATAGATGTACTGAGACCGGTCATATCATCATATGACCAGGCAAATACGTCCTCATATTCTTTTAAGAACTCCATGTACTCCTCCTTTTTTGACGGTGACAGGTGAACACTGATGCGCGTTTCCTTGACATTCTCTGTATCCCCCAGGTTGACGACCTCAGTCTCATCCAGGTTAGACTTAGGTCTATTCTCAAAGTCCTCGACCTCTTTAACGATATCTTCTGGTATTTCATCTTCTTCTGAGACTATGTCCGTTTGTTGCGTTACCTCGTCGCATGTCACATTCATCGGTTCATCAAGATAAGTGATAATAATGCTGTGTAAAGTAAAGTAAATGGCAGAGAAAAAGAGATAATAAGAGCGAGATTTATAAAAACTGAAATGCTTTAATAAATGCTAAAAGAATTGTTTTGAACATCGGAGCTCTTCTCAAAATTCAAAGATAATACTGAAGGGAAATCAACTGGCGAAAAATAAAAGATAATGCATAATGCTTTGTTCAGCCTTGCTACCCCGAAGCTCTCCGGGCCCTGGTGGTTCTGACGGACCAATTGTTGAGGCGCTCTCCTCGGTTCACTGTCTGTATGGAAGGGCCTTCCTCCCCTTCCTCCTCGAGAATGACGTGACAGTCCATATTGTCATCTTCCAATAACAGGTTCTTCATTGCTGCTAATGCTTCATCTTCCTCTGTCCCGTATATGATGTCGGCCGGCTGGAAAGTCTGTTCCAGGCGGGGTATAGGGTGCTCCAGCGGATAGTAAGGGCCGCGCTATGGTGGCGACCGGTTCCTGAATTCCTGCCAAGTATATCCATACCCTAACCCGAAAGTGGTGTCATGCTTCTTCAGTTTGATAGGCTTGCCTGGAGGTTCTTGCCGAGCCCTTTGCCAGGTTCATACCCGCTCCAGTTTAGTATACTCTCTATCTTGTTATCCCACCACTTATCTTTGTCCATGGCGTTGACTCGCTCAATGTGGTGGTAAGTTTCTCCTCCTAGCTTCCTTCTTCCTTCAATTGCTGGGATGGTTTGGCGACTGTATATGGGGTTACTCCCGTCACCATGAATAATCACTTCTTGGTGATTCCACTCAAACTTCACTGCCTGGTGCAGGGTTGATGCTATAGCTCCAGCGGCGTAGATCCAAGGTCGTCCCAGTAGCAAGTTATAGGATGCTGGGGTGTCTATTACTTGAAAATCAACATCGAACCAAGTTGGCCCCATTTGCAGACATAAACTAATCTCTCCAATAGTGGACCTTTGGGAACAATCAAAAGCTTTGACGTTGATAGCCCCATCCTTGATTTCATGCAGACTCTTCCCCAATGTTCTGAGGGTCACCAGTGGACAAATGTTGAGGCTGGACCCTCTGTCAATCAAAGTCCTGGTGATGAAATAGTCCTCGCATTGCACAGTGATGTGCAACGCTTTGTTGTGGCCTAAACCTTCAGGGGGCAACTCATCCTCGTGGAAAGTGATCTTATGACTCTCCAATACCTGCCCGACCATGTTTGCCATTTCTCTTCCAGTTATATTGCTGGGTACATACGCCTCGCTTAGTATCTTCATCAGAGCGTTCTTGTGTGTCTCGGAGCTCTGCAGTAGAGCTAGGATGGAGATCTGCGCTGGTGTTTTGTTTAATTGGTCGACAACTGAGTATTCTTTTGCCTGTATCTTCCGCCAGAGATCATCGGGCCCACTTTCAGTAGGCCGTCCAGAGGCCTGCTTACTTGATTCAACCAAATATTCCGGAGTATAAACCCTGCCGGTCCTGGTCATACCCTGTGCTGCAATTGCTTCTCCGGACCTAGTCTTTCCCTTCCTTCTTGCCTCGGCGGTGTAATCCCAAGGTATGGCCTGTGTATGGAACGGCGTTACGGCTGACATCGCTACAGGAATGGGCACTCTCATTTTGGGTGGCAATACAGCAACTTCGAATGGTACTTTCGGAGACCCAAACTCCACCTCAATCGGCTCTGCGGTCCTTTTGGATGACGGTGTTTCAAACTCGAGAGGCACAGACATGTTTACTTCAGCATCCCCAGAGGGCTGGATCTGGACTACAATTGGATTCAATGTGACGGTTGGTTTCTTGGGCTCGTCACCATCGGCAATTAATCCAATTGACCCCTTGGGGTCCCAATCATCTTCCACTTCAATCATATGCACACCACCACCCTTATGATCAGGCAAGGGATTGTTGCGAACGTTAGGAGCAGGTTCCTTGGCCACGATGATTTTGTTGTCAATTAGAGCTTGGATTTTGTCTTTCAGAGATCGGCACTCATCAATGGTATGCCCTTTCATGCCGGAATGGTATGCACAGGTTTTATTTGGATTGACCCACTGGGAAGGATTATCTGGAGTTATGGCAGGGATTGGGGTGACGTAACCAGCAGCTTTGAGCCTTTCATATAGCTGGTCGATTGGCTCGGCGATGGCGGTGTATTGCCTGGGAGGTTTGCGGTCAAAGTTAGGGCGTGGCCTGGGGAAGTTTTGGCGGGCGGGAGGTGATTGGTAGTGGGCATTATAGGCTTGGTAGACGGGTGCAGGTTGGGAATATCTTGGTGAGGTGGGTTGATATATGGGAGAGGGAGATGATTGGTCAGCGGGTTATGGAATTTGGTAAGGAGGCAGAGGTGCTTGGTAGTTGGGAATAGGCTGGTATGTGAGAGGGGGTACCGGGTAGGCTTGGTATTTTATTGGGGACTTGGTTCGCTGTGCAACCATCACGGCACTCACATCCTTTTTCTTGGACGCGCCACCAGATTGCAGGGCTTTGTTGGTAGCCTGCAGTGCTTCAAAATTAGTGACCATTCCGCTCTTAATGCCCTCTTCAATCCTTTCTCCCAGCTTGATAATATCGGAGAATTTCTGGCCCTCTATCAACATTAACCTCTCATAGTACTGCGGATCTTGAGCTCGGACGAAAAATCGGTTCATCTGTTCTTCCTCTAAGGCCGGCCTGACCTTAGCAGCCTCGGATCTCCATCGAGTAGCATACTCGCGGAATGTCTTAGTGGGTTTCTTTTTCAGATTCTGGATGTAGAAGATATCTGGTGCATTTTCTGTATTGAACCTGAACCTGTCCATGAAATCGGACGCCATTCCTACCCAGCTTGTCCACTTCTTGGGATCTTGGCTAATGTACCAAGATAGCGCATCGCCTTTCAAACTTCTCATGAAGAGTTTCATGTGAATCTTCCCGTCTCTTCCTACACCCACTAGTTTATCACAATATGTCCTCGGATGGACTCTAGGATACCCCGAGCCGTCAAACATTTCGAACTTAGGAGGTTTGTACCCCTCGGGAAGTTCAACGTCCGGCTGGATGCAAAGATCCTCATAATTCAGCCCTTCAATGCCTTTGTTTCCTTCAACGCCCTGTACTCGACTAGTCAATTTCTTGAGCTCGGCAGCCAGGTTCTTGATGAGAGAATCTTTGTCATCAGATTCTGGTGTGTTTGTAATGGGTTGAGTGTATTGTGGCATGGTTTCCACATATATGGGAGTGTGGCGGGGATGATCATTTGATGGTTCAGGGATGAGGAGTGGAGTGTTGTTGAGATGTGTGTTGCAATGAGTAGCGGGCTGTTTCTGTGGCTTTGGGATGTTTTGTAGAGGTATGGGGTATTGAGCATTGGGAAAGTTGATTTCTGGAGTAGTGAGGGAGAATGACAGACTTGCCAAGTTCCGAACTTGGTCTAGTTCTTCTTGAAATTTCAGTAACTTTTGTTCGAGCTGAGCGGCACTTTCTTTGGATACCTGAACACCCTGAGGAACCTCTACCCTTTCGGCTGAGTCGTCCTTTCTTATGTTGTTCACGTTCTCCATCTTCGCTTTGTTCTTGCTTTTGATAGGACTTGGAGGAGGAGGAGGTGGAGGGCCCTTAGATCTTGTGGAGTAGGATGATGATGCCAGAATGCACGAACTAACCTTTTTGGGAGGGGAATAAAAAATAAAAGTAAAAACAACAAAAGGTAACAAGTTAGTGCGGATTCTGTGAAAAAATATTGCAATATTTAAACACATAGTACAAGAATATAAATCGTGTCCTAAATTGGGTGCCTCGTTGTGCCCGAGGTAGGCCTAGCGACAAGTTGATTTGGAGAACTTATAATGCTAAATGCCTCATTTTATTGATAAAAATGAGACGAATCCCAAAACGACACTAAAATTGCATAAAGTAAAAAAAATGTCACTAATGGACGTTGGCCTTATTACATTTCAAAGTGGAAAAGAAAATAAACTCCTAACTATTTGGTCCCAGAAGGACCTTCCCCAGACTCGGCATCTTTGGCTCCATCGAACAGCGTCACCAGCTCACGCAATCCCAGCAGCAGATAAGCTAGCCTAGCCAAATGTCCTCCTTCATTTCCCTCGGTGTTTTGGCAATTCTCGATCCTCCGGATGAATTTCCCTTCCAACTCTACTAACCCTCACTCCAAATGCCCTAGGCGCTTGTTGGCTCTGACAGCCATATCCTTCCATTCCTCGATCAACTTTTGATTTGCCTCTTGAATCTCCTGATGCTCGCTCTCGCACTCCCTGATCCTCTTGCGCAACTGGTTGTACTTAACCTGTATCTCAGCCCTTTCGTCAATGACCCTGTGACCTCGAACATTCCCGGGCTGTCCTAACCCAGCATGATCTTCTTCTAGCCAACCTGGATAGTATAAGGTGTAGCCGGCATGATACCTGTCAGGTTCTATGGAATCCCTCTTCAGGACGATCTTGCTGTTCCACATTTGTTGAGCTTGACATTTGTATGGGCTATCGTCGTCTTGGAAATCAGCCCTGAAATGACTCATCTTTTCTACCTTTGGTACGACTTGCTTTCTCCCCGCTTGCCTCATGACCCGGAGAGGGACATAGGGATAAGTTCCCCTCAGACCAATGAGTATGAGAAATGGAGCGTCCCGAGAGCGGATGATGAATTCTCCAGTGGGGAACCATTCGAACATCCACTGCACCTTGTCTTCTTTCAAGTTTTCAAACAATTCTACCCATCCTCGAGCATCCCCTGGCCGAGCAAACATGTCAGGCATATAACTCATTCTATTGGGATGGTGAAAGGCTATATGGTCATTCCACGGCCTTCGCAGAAGCTCGTGGCGGTATCGACCCTTTTGGAGATGTTCTATGAGCCAGAGTTGGAGTAATAAGTTGCAACCCTCAAAATGACTGGCCCCTCGTTGACAATTTTCCAAAGTTCGGTAGATCTCCGCAACAATCATGGGCACTATGCTGAAATGTTGCCCTTCAATCCCCTCCATTAGTGTCTTGGTGACCATGGCTAGTCTGGTGTGGATCCTAGCCTTCTTCATGGGAAACACTATCATCCCCATGAAACAGAACATGAAGACGAAAACCCTCTTGTGGATATGCCCCAATGAGGTGAGGGTGAGTTCGTCTGGATAGGTGCGGTAGGACTTGCTATGACCGTACCTCTCGTATAGGTAGTCGAAGGGAATATAGGTATCCTTCAAACAAGTCAAATCTGAGTTTTGCTTCAACCCCATCATTTTGAAGAAAGCTTTACCCTTGCGGTTTTCTGGAATGAGCAAACCCGAAGTCTCCCAAGGAATACCGGCTAAACCTCCTATTTCCTCGAGCAGCGGGGTCATTTCAAGGTCCCCAACTCGAAATATCGATCTATCACTGTCCCAGAAAAAGGTCGCAGCCTCTATAATTTTGTTGTCCGGCTGAATTTCCAAAAGAGAGGGTAAGTTTCCCAAATACTTGCGGACGAGACTCCGGTCACTGGAATGAAGGTCTTCCCACCATCTTAGCAACCTCGGCTGAATATTGGTTACCATGCCGAATTTGGGGACTTCGTGCCTCGTTTTTTGCAAAACAAAGCATTAGTCCCTTACCCCCACCGAACTCGACTATTTAAATCAATAATTAGCATAAACAGCATTTATTTCTCCAAATAAATGCACAGATTATGGTGTTGTTCGTTTGGGTCCCAGGAGAACCCAGTGGACTTTGGATAAGGCTATCCTAAAGAGTCATTATGTGGACAGCATAACTGACTCGACTAGGTTTGATAGTGATGCATGAACAATTAAACAGGATAGGTTTTCTATGGGGTGCTAGACCGGTACCCTTGAGCGGACAACTCAAGAGGGTAAGGCACGGAACCGTCGACTGCACCGCTGATCGACTAGTTTTACCGCAAATACGCCTTTGCCAAAATTTAGGGGGTAATAATATTGAAAGAGCGCAACCACTCATCAAGCGTTGCTATGGTATTTGTTTGGCACGAGTGGAATATGATGTTGAAGATCAATTACAAAAAGTGAAACAGATTGTCACGTATTTACACGTTCATAATGGTTACAATAATTGCTCGAAAATTACAACGGTATTGAAAGAAAGCAGTAAATGAAAGCGTAAAAGAGAAGGGAAACAGAAAGACAAGTCAGTTTCGAATAAAGGTATTAAACAAAGCAATAAAGAAAACAATAAAGTCACATATAACATGAAGTGGTAAAAGCCTAAAGAATCCCCAGCAGAGTCGCTATGCTGTCGACGCCCCCTTTTTCTCGCGAAATCGGGTTTACGACATTCGGGAAGACAACTCTATTCCCGTTTGGGAATTGGGTTTTTTTTTGGAATTGAAGAGTCGCCACCTAATGATTGAGTGCATTAGGACACTAAGGAGGGTTTTGAGTTGGAAAGCCAGAGTTCGGGTAAGGGCTAGAAATTATCTCAAGGGGAAGGTGTTAGGCACCCCTCAAGATCCACTAGTGTGGTTCCCGGCCATGCTATGTTGTGACTTTAATGCAAATAGATACACAAAGGATTTTAGACATAAGGGTTGCAAATAAATACGTGACAAGTATGTGGGATCAAGGTCTAGATGATCTACAATTTGTTTAAAAGGGGGGCTAAACGCAGAAAATTAATCAATATATTGAATAAACAAAGAAGAAAAACTTGGAAGAAAAGGCATAATGCAGTAAAATTAAGGAGGGTTTTGAGTAGTGGAAAAGACAGGATTTTATTGATATTAAACAAAGTTGTATAAGAAAAGGGGTCCTAGGTTTATAAATCACATGGATCATCCACACAACACCGATAGTCAATTGTACGCGTAGTGTTATCGTGTGATCATCATCTCCATGTCTACCCTTCCCACCCCGTTAAGGTATTAAGCGCGAAATAGTCTCGTTTACTTATTGCATGCTATTACCCGTCCCACCTATCAGTCCTGGAGGTTTTTAGGACTACTAATCCTAAAGGGAAGAAGCTTGGCTTTTCAGAGGTTTAAAAAGGTTAAAAATACTAAGGCGTCAAACAAAACACATGAAAGCAGTTATGGGAGCACAAAAACAATTATGGCTCAGATAAACCTCCTTTAATCATAGAAAATCATGTAGTTTAGCATGTCCTACATGTACTGATTAGGTCAAAATTAAGTTTAACGTTAGGCAGGCTGGTTCATTACATATTTTCAGGCAAGAAGTTCGCATTAGGCTCGCCTGGCTGCAACTTATCAAAGACCAGTGCAATTAATTAACTACATACTTGTTTGCCTACGTGATGGCCTATAGGCATGACATCTACTAGTTTCAAGAATAAAGAAACAAACTGATTAAGAAAGTTGCCAGTTTTAGTAGAATGATGCGAGTTCTGTAATTAGTGCTAATCTTAAAACGGGTGATTCGGATTTGATTGATAATTCCTATAGGCATGCTTTCTAGCATCGTTAATTTAAACACTTTTTATAGGCGTAGCGAAAGCGTAGAAATACTATAAGCATGGTATCTGAGTACTGTTAGTTTTTAATCCTATAAATAAGTTTGCCTAGTGAACAATGCATGCATAGAGTCTGGATTCCTGGTTACTTATAGGCGTGGTATCCATATGGAGATGCAAAATTCCTGTAGGCAAGATACATGAGTACAGAAATGTGGTAATTCCCTATGAGCATGATATCTACCCCTTTGCATGCATGGTTACCCTTCCCTTTTCACTAATCACCCCAGAGGTTATTACAAAATTTTATTACAGACCAAGATGAATCAAAAACTGGAAATAAAATTACAATCAGAACTCTTAAGCTGCATCCAAGGAGCCTAATTCAAACCCAAGGTCTAACAATATGATATGAGCCAACTACCAGGATCAGGTTCCAAAGCCTTTCTCTTATCTGGGATGTGTCAAAGTTCCAAGGAATTTCAAGAACTCAAGGCAATGCTCACACCCAGATATCAGAACTGAATGAAAGTGCAGTGTGGAAGGGCCAGCCCTCCAATGTCCAAGTTCAGAGGGAGCTCAAGGTCCCAAGGTAAGGCTCATTGGAGGGGGGCAGAACTTAGAGTCTAGGAACAAGTGTAAGTGTAGTAGAGGGATATAAGGGATGCCAAGGCAAGCTGGTGGTCATGCCCAGCAACATAAAATGCTGGCACACCCCTGACCAGCCCACTAGCCAAACATTGGAGAGTTAGGACCTATTGAAGGTCAGGTTCAACTCTGGACAGCAATTTGGATGCTGCCAGGCCAAACCTTAACTCAAACACACATAAGGGAATATGGATGGGAAACTGAAAGAGCTTAGGACCCAAAGGGTCCAGTTTACATCCATGGACAATAACTTTGTATATTGCCATGTTTTCTAAACTATAGCTCAACACATAGGGGGACATGGGGAATGGGATTCATTGCAAGACATAAGCACGATATAAGCACATTACACAAAGGTTAAATTCTACAGGCAGTAAAGTAAGCATGGACGGGAGAATTGGTAAGTAAACACATTAGAGTTGATGCTGGAATTAAAACTAGGACATACCAGTTTTAGAAAGAGACAAGCAAAAGAAAGCAGAAGTCTTCAAGCAAAGCCACAATCAGAGAAAAACACTTTAT
>NW_017670971.1:341924-370019 GCF_001879085.1 Nicotiana attenuata | reverse complement strand
TATTTTAGTGTAAATATGAGAATAAAATGAATTATTCACAAAATGATAATTTTTTGGGAATAATTATTGAATTTTGTAGTATTAAATAGACAATAAATTTGTTTAAAAAATCTTTAAAAATTTGAAAAAATACCAAAACACTTGGGTATGCTCATATATGCATATATATGTTATTTTAAAAGTATTTTGAGTATAAAAATATCTAGGAAAAAATTGGGTATCAACAGAGACTAGACAACCTAAACCGGTCAATACCACATATAGATTGTGTACCTGATAAGTAGTGATTTTGACAACTTATTTGCACCCTTTTACTTTTGTTTTAGCTAAAAAATGCTTAAAGGTATTTCCGACAACTGATAAAATGCGCTTTCTTGTAGGAGTATTGGAAAATGAACCAACGTGATGAAATTCAACTCAATAAGGAGTATTTTTGGACAAGGACTAAAACCAAGTAAAAAGTGTGAAAGTGTGGACCGCAAAATTTTGTCTGCGGCCGCAGAACGTGAAGGAATTTTGACAGTGCTGCTTTGCAACGTGCGAACCGCACAATAATTGTGCGGCCGTAGAAGAGGAAGATCAGAGAGTTATAACTTGAAGTCCATCAAGAAGTGCGGACCACACTATTATTGTGCGGCCGCATAAGTCTAGAGTGCGGCTACACTCAGAAATGTGCGGTCCGCAGAACCTAAAGAAGCGCGACCGCAATTCAAAATTGTGCAGATGCAGAAGTCCCTCTTGTCAAGCTCAGCTATAAAGTGCGGACCGCACACAGAATTGTGCGACCATAGAACCTCCGAAAGGACAATTTCGTCTGAAATTTTCAGCTGTGTATAAATAGTCTTTTTTGTCAAAATTAGGTCAAGTTTTGAACATCTGAAAGTGGGGAGCCATTTTTATTTACTGCTTTAGGAAATTTTACAATAGCTTGTCTATTTTACATTGGATTTTTTTCTCTTTATCATTTAATATGAGTTTAATCTTCTGTTCTTCTTTAATTTCTTCATTTTCATCTATGAGTAGCTAAATTTTTAGCTAGGGTTGTGACCCAACCCTAGTGTGGGTACCTAATGGGTGTTTAATTTAGGGCTTGTTTATGGTTGGGTGTGTAATATTTAGCCCAGTTCTTGCATTAATTGTAGAATTAATAGTTGCAAACATTGATTCAAGCCTATTTGACTTAGTCTCTACTTGAGAAACAGAGATTGAGTCTAGGAAAACTTGGCTAACAAGAAATTGGGGTGAACTCAAGAAATTGATAGTCCCAATTAACGGGTTGAACCTAGAGATAGTGAAACCTGACTTGAGCATTTATCAACTATTTTGTGAATTACCCATTTGGACTTGAGAAAGCCAAATTGGGCAAAACCACTCTATTACCGAGAGGTATTGAGTGGGTAATTGCGTGTTGATTGCTATAGTACGACCCGACCAACAAAACCAACTCTAAAGCCCACAACCCGTTAGGCAACCACCTGGGTGGAAGTCACAGCCCTAGATCTTTTACAAAACTTGAAAAGCAACATCAAAATATCATTCTCTAGTTTTACATTTGCAAACAATAACTTGATTTAGAAGTATACAAAAACAACAAAGTATGTGGAAGTGCATTTTGGACACATTATACGCTTAGTCCGAGTATATACCTAATCCCATCTACGCTCCCTGAGGAATCGATCCCGACTCCTAGTTTGGTAATTATAATTGAATCGACCGCTTTACAATCCCAATTTGAGGTGTGAACTTGGGCGACATCAATTTTTGGCGCTATTGCCGGGGAGCTAAAAATGGATTTAGCTATATATTTGGTTTTGTATGTGATTTGTCTTTCTTTCCTTCCGAGTTACTAATCTTTTTGTGAAACAATTTTAGGTGATACAATGGCCCTCAACAACAATGATCCTCTTGGAAATGTGCCATTGGGGGGATGACCAAGTTGATGAGGGTCCTCTTGAACCTCAAGCAAATAGAGGAGGCCGGCCACCTCAAGACAACGTTCCCATTCCACCCCCACCTCCTCCAAGAGCGGCAGCACACCGGGTGTTGCCGAATGAAGGATTACGCAAGTGCCATAGTCCCGGCCCGCATTAGGGCGGGAAATTTTCAAATCACAAATGTTATGCTCACGTTGTTGGAACAACGAGGATTCTTCACCGGGGCTCCGAATCAAAATGCATACAAGCACTTGAAAGGGTTTGTTGACACTTACTGGTGGAGTAAACAAATAAACATCTTCGAGAATGCTTTGCGGTTGAGGATATTCCCTTTCTCTATATGGGGGAAGGCCTTGGATTGGTTAGAGAGGTTGCCAAATCATTCTATCCATACATGGGATGAATTGGCCGAGAAATTCATTTCCAAGTTCTTTTCTCCCGAGCATATGGAAACTCTTAGGGATGATATTCTAGCTTTCAAATAAGAACCAAATGAGCCTTTGCATGAGATATGGGAGAGTTACCGTACTATGGTGAAAAAGTGTCCGAACAATGACATGACGGAGGCTATGATTCAACAAACTTTCTATAGTGGGATCAATACTACAAATCAATGTGTGGTCTACCAACTTGCCGGTGGAAATTTCATGACAACGATGTATGCAGAAGCTTGTGAGATTCTTGATGAAATGGCGGATACTTCATCGGCATGGCAAAGTAGAGCAAACATTCCTCAAGGTGATCCAAATGTGATTCACTTGCATAATGAATTACATGATCATGGGCAAGCAATTGCCGAGTTGACCACCACAATGAATCAACTAGCAAAAGCTCAACTTCAACAAGTGCAAAATCCTAAGTAAGTCAATGCAATGGAGGGAGTTAGTATGATGGTAAACAAGAGAAGGCAAAAGGGTCTTCAAGTGCAAAACCGTGTTGAAATTTATGTGCAAGATGATAGTGGATTTGATCAAGATGAACAATACAATAAACAAGTAGAGGAAGTACAATATGTGAACAACTTCCAAGGGAAAAGAAACAACAATCAAGGCCCGAATCAACAACAATGGTGACCACAAGGAAATCAAGGAAACTGGAATTCAAACAATCAAGGTTGGAACAATCAAAACAACCAAGGGAATCGGAACAATAAAAGCAATCAAGGAAATTGGAATCGTCAAAATAACCAAGGCAATTGGAGTGGCAATAATCAAGGCTATTGGGGAGGCAATAACCAAGGAGGGTGGAACAACAACAACAATCTGGGGTCGTGTTTTCAAAGGCCCCATCAACAACTGAGCAACCCACCGCCCTTTCCTTCCCAAGGTCCGAGTTCTTCCAACAATGTGATGGGCCGAATAGAGAACATGTTCAAACAAATGATGGAGAAGAATGCCGACTCCGATGCTCAATTAGCCTCTCACAACACTTCAATTCGTAATTTGGAAGTCCAATTGGGGAAAATCTCGCAAGTTTTGAGCAGCCGTCCTAAGGGGGTACTACCAAGTGATACAATGGTGAACCCAAAGGGAGGGAACAACACGGGACATGCCATGGCCGTGACTGCAAGTAGTGGAAAAGGTGGGGATGCAACCACCTCAAGTCAAAAGAAAGTTGTGGACGGTAAGCAATTGTTATAAGAAGATGAGATGCCAAGCAATGAAGTGCAAGCAAATGATGAGGTGAGAATTGATATTGAAGACAATGTGGAGGAGACTCAAGAAGAAGTGAACCCGTCTAGGGAGCACATTATTGACATACCAGAACCGGTAGTGCCAAAGGCTAAGGCACCAATGCCAAGGCCTCCTCCTCCATATCCTCAAAGTCTTGCTAAGAAAAATGGTGAGAACCAATCCAAAAAGTTCATTGACATGATGAAGAGTTTGTCTATTAATGTGCCAATGGTTGAGGCCTTGGAACAAATGCCGGGTTATGCAAAGTTCATGAAGGACTTGGTGACAAAGAAGAGGTCGATGAATTATGAGACTATAAAGATGACACATCAAGTGAATGCAATTGTGCGCTCAATGTCTCCTAAATTGGAAGATCCGGGCGCGTTCACAAACCCTTGTACAATTGGAAGCGCCGAATTTGCCAAAGCTCTTTGTGATCTTTGGGCGAGTATCAACTTGATGCCCTATTAGGTGTTCAAAACTTTGGGAATTGGGCAACCAAGATCCACATCTATGAGGTTGCTAATGGTGGGTCGTACTATGAAGAGATCATTGGGTATTATTGATGATGTATTGGTTCGTGTTGATAAGTTCATCCTCCCGGCGGACTTTGTGATTCTTGATTGTAAAGTGGACTATGAGGTGCCTATTATTTTAGGTAGACCTTTCCTTGCTATGGGGAAGGCTCTTGTTGATGTGGAAGCCGGTGAGCTCACCTTCTGGGTGGGTGATGAAAAGGTGGTCTTCCATGTGTGCAAATCTATGAGGCAACCGAATAGCAATGAAGTTTGTTTGTTCGTTGACTTGGTGACCGATGTGATTATTGATGATGATAGTGCCACAATGAATATTGAGGATACTTTGGAAGCCGTTTTGCTCAACCTTGATGATGATGAGGAGAAAGAAGGCTATGTGGAATGTGTGAATGCATTGCAAGGAATGGGGTCGTACACTTATGAACCCCCCAAGTTATCCTTCGATCTTGAAAACCGGAAGACTCCTCCAACAAAGCCATCAATCGAGGAGCCTCCCACTTTGGAGTTAAAGTCATTGCCTCTATATCTCAGGTATGAATTCCTTGGCCTTTGTTCTACTGTACCGGTTATTCTTTCCTCTTGTTTGACTAACATGCAGGTAGAGTCCACATTAGAGGTGCTATGAAGGAGGAAGAGAGCTATAGGATGGATATTAGCGGATATTCCGGGCATAAGCCCCGCCTTTTGCATGCACAAAATTACTTTGGAGGAGGGTGCCAAACCCTCCGTTGAACATCAAAGGAGGCTAAATGAAGCAATGAAAGAGGTGGTCAAAAAGGAGGTCATAAAGTGGTTGGATGCCGGGGTTGTTTACCCTATTTCTGATAGTTCGTGGACTTCTCCGGTGCAATGTGTCTCAAAGAAAGGGGGCATGACTATGGTTACCAATGACAAGAACGAGATGATTCCTACAAGAACGGTGACCGGGTGGAGAGTGTGTATGGACTATCGCAAGCTCAACAAAGTCACAAGGAAAGATCATTTCTGACTTCCCTTCCTTGATCAAATGCTTGATAGGTTGGCTAGCCGTGCTTTCTATTATTTCCTCGATGGGTATTCTATCTACAATCAAATTTTTATTGCTCTGGAGGATCAAGAGAAAACTACTTTCACATGTCCTTATGGTACTTTCTCATTCTCAAGGATGCTATTTGGGTTATGCAATGCACCGGCGACTTTTCAAAGGTGTATGATGGCAATCTTTACGGACATGGTGGAGGATTTTCTTGAAGTATTCATGGATGACTTTTCGGTAGTCGGAGATTTCTTTGATGATTGTCTAGCAAACTTGGACAAGGTGTTGGAAGGATGTGAAGAAACGAACATGGTATTGAATTGGGAGAAATGTCACTTCATTGTCGAGGAAGGCATTATCCTTGGCCATAAAATTTCAAAGAATGGTATTGAGGTCGACAAGGCCAAAATAGAAGTGATTTCTAAACTTCCGCTCCCTACATCCGTGAAGGGAGTGAGGAGTTTCTTGGGTCATGCGGGGTTCTATCGCCGTTTCATCAAGGATTTTTCCAAAGTGGTAAACTGCTTGTGTAAGGTTTGGAGAAGGATGCCAAATTCTATTTCAATGAGGATTTCATAAAGGCATTGTTCAAATTGGCAACTACTCCTATTATCACCGCACTAGATTGCAGCTTGCCTTTTGAGCTCATGTGTGACGCAAGTGATGTGGCGGTCGGAGCAGTTTTGGGGCAACGTATCAATAAAATCTTTCATCCGGTCTACTATGCTAATAAGACCATGAACGATGCCCAAGTCAATTACACGGTGACCGAAAAAGAGGTCCTTGCTATTGTATTTGCTATGGAGAAGTTCCGCCCGTACTTGATGGGTACAAAGGTGATTGTCCACACCGATCATGCAGTGCTTCGGTACTTAATTAGCAAGAAGGATTCAAAGGCGAGGTTAATGCGGTGGGTGCTTTTATTGCAAGAGTTCGATCTAGAAATCCAAGACCACAAAGGAAGTGAAAATCAAGTGGCGGACCACTTGTCTCGATTGGAGGAGGAGGGGAGGCCACATGACGGCCTTGATATCAATGATTCCTTCCCCGCAGCTTCTAGCCATTTCAATGACCGAGATGTCGTGGTTCGCCGATTATCAAATTATCTTGTGAGTGGCATTGTACCGAATGAGTTCTCTTCAAACCAAAGGAAGAAGCTCAATCGGGATTGCCTTGACTATTATTGGGATGAACCGTACCTCTTCCAGATTTGTACCGATGGTGTTATTCAAAGATGTGTGCCGGAGGAGGAACAAGTGGAAATTCTTGAGGCTTGACACTCTTCACCATATGATGGTCACCATGGTGGATCTAGAATGGCGGCAAAAGTGTTGAGTTGTGGATTCTATTGGCCTACTCTCTACAAGGATGCTAGTGAGCTTGTAAAGAGTTTGTGATGAACGCCAAAGGGCCAGTGGAATCTCAAAGAAAAATGAAATTCCTCTCACCACCATTTTGGAGATAGATATTTTCGATGTGTGGGGTATTGATTTCATAGGTCCGTTTGTGAGCTCTTGTGGAAATACCTACATTCTAGTCGCGGTTGATTATGTGTCTAAAAGGGTTGAGGCCGTAGCTTTGCCCAACAATGAAGCGAGGAGTGTGGTGGCATTTTAGAAGAAGAACATCTTTACAAGATTTGGTACTCCAAGGGCTATCATAAGTGATGGGAGTTCGCATTTTTGCAACAAGGCTTTTTGATACCTTACTCACCAAGTATGGTGTCACTCACAAAGTCTCGACCCCCTATCACCCTCAAGCAAGTGGTCAAGTGGAAGTCTCCAACTCGTTAGGCAACCACCTAGGTGGAAGTCACAGCCCTAGATCTTTTACAAAACTTGAAAAGCAACGTCAAAAATATCATTCTCTAGTTTTACATTTGCAAACAATAGCTTAATTTAGAAGTATACAAAAACAACAAAGTATGTGGAATTGCATTTTAGACACATTATACGCTTAGTCCGAGTATATACCTAATCCCATCTATGCTCCCTAAGGAATTGATACCGACTCCTAGTTTGGTAATTATAAATGCATCGACCGCTTCACAATCCCAATTTGAGGTGCGAAGTTGGGCGACATCACTATCCACTCGTCACCTTGTGTACACGGCTTTCACATAATAAGATAACACAATTAACTCAATTTCTAGGGTGATTTCCCCCACACAAAGTTAGACAAGACACTTACAATTCGGCCAACTCAATACTCAATTTAGCTTTTCCTTTACCAATTCACCATTGCTCGGCTCAATCTAGCCAAAGACGACTTAAATACATCAAACAATGCAAGAGAAAATAATTTCAATTAACAAAGCTATGATCCTTATACAATTTGTAAAAAGTCAACTCCCCGGGCCTGCACCTCGTAACTCGATAAAATTTACAAAACCCGAACACCCATTCCGATACGAGTTCAACCATACAAAATTTATCAAGTTTTGATACCAATTCATCCTTCAAAACATCATTTTACATTTTTGAAAGATTATTCATTTTTCCCCAAATTTTCCTTTAGATTCTCATGAATTTGATGTTAAATCTAACGTATAATCACAAAATATAATTTAAAATTGATTAGGGTCACTTACCCAATGATTTGATATGAAAATCCTCTTTCAAAATTGCCCACTCTCGGACTTAGGGTTCAAAATATGATAAATGAAGCTAAGTCCCGAAATGGGAGTCTTAATACCAGCCTCAGATGTCGCATTTGCGACATCTGGATCGCAATTGCGATGCTCGCAAATGCGACAAAAGCATCGCAAAAGCGAAGGTTGACCAGCTCTGTCCAGGTCGTAAATGCGACACAAGACTCGCAAATGCGGGCTCTGAGTTTTTCGCAAAAGCGATAGTTTGTGTCGCAAATGCGTAGCTGCCTGATCGCAAATGCGAAAAAGAGGTTCGCAATTGTGGACTCCCCTACCCCAGCCCATTGTTGAAAAAGCAAGAATGAACTCGAAAATACGAACATCGCAAATGCGATGAAAACCTCACAAATGCAAGAACAGAGACACCAGCAAAGCTGAACCTTCTTCCAACACTCTGAAACGCGTACGAAACTCATCCGAGCCCTCGGGGCTCTATGCCATACATCCACGCAAGTTTGAAAACATGACACGAACTCACTCGCGCGATCTAAACGCCAAAATAACCTCTAGAACCACGAATCGGATGCCAAAACACATGAAACTCACCATGAACTTCAAGAACTTCTAGAATCGCAACCAAGCGTCCGAACCATATCAAATCAACTCCAAATGACACCAAATTTTGCAGGCAAGTCCCAAATGACATAAAGGAGCTGTTCCAACTCTCAGAATTTCATTCCAACCCCGATATCACCAAAGTAAACTCTCGGTCAAACCTCTCAATCTTCCAAAACTTCAACTATCCAATTTTTGCCAAAATGTTTCAAATTACCATGCGGACCTCCAAATCTAAATCCGGACGTACGCCTACGTCCAAAATCACCACCTAAGCCTATCGGAACAATCGAAACTCCAATCCGAGGTCAATACTCAAAAGTTAAACCTTGGTCAATTCTTTCAATTTCGAGCTTCTCAAATGAGAGTCACTCCTAAAATCGTTTTCGAACTTCTCGGAAAACCGAACCGATGATGCAGGCAAGTCATAATACACTGTGTGAAGCTACTCGTGACCTCAAACTGCCGAACTAGATGCAATTGCTAAAAATGACCAGTCGGGTCGTTACATGAATATTGTTAATCGGATATTGATTTTTTTTCTTGATTTATCGTATTGGTTTATTTATTGAATCCTGCATTTTATTATTTAATTGCTTTATCACCAATTGAATACTATCTATGAATCTAGAGTTGAACTCGAAAGTGGAAATTCTAGATTGCACATAGGATTGAGTAGAGCAAGTTCTTGAACCTGGGCATCAGGGAATGGATTCGCGGTTAATATAGACATATGCTAATTGCCTTGCTTGGTTATTATACCGGAACTATGAATGCATTCTTGTTGATTCTAACTCTATAGACATATATGTGTTAGGTTAACTTGAATAGATGAGTAAGAACTCGATAGATTCTTATGAGTAATATTAACCCTGGAAACCACGGAACTAGATAAATTAATCAGTCAATTCAATTGAAGAATATAATTGGAATGTTAGATAGCCCACGACCCCTAGATCATTTCATCACACTAATAACATAAAAATCTGCTCTTCGTTTGTTCAGAGTTCACTATTTATTTTCTTTTATTTTAATTAGTTTAGATTCAAATACTTTGGGTTTAATCCTTGTTTATATAATTAGGATAGTCTAATTCAGTTAATAGTTAATAATAAGTCCTTATGGGTTCGACAGCTGACTTTTAGTCACTTTATTACTTGACGACCGCGTATATTTGCATGTGGGTTTGGCAGCAACACTTTTACAGTGAATGGTTGTTATACACCTATAACAGCATTTGACGTTCAACTATGTTTTATCTGTTATATATAAAAATTATCAAAAAATTAATTATTTTTCTTTTTTAATGTTACATATAAAAGATAAAAAAATTATTCAAATTTAAAATCTCAAAAGATATGCATATACTAGTTAAATATAGAAGAAAGCTAATACATTATTAATAAATTCATACCTAAACATATAATTAAACTCTAAGGCAGACATTTTAAAGCTACCTAGAAAAATAAATTCTTTCAAGATTGATGGAAGAACTCTGTAATTGTAGATTGTTTTTGTCACGACCCAAAATTCACACCTTCGGGACCGTGATGGCGCCTAACATTTCACTTGCTAGGCAAGCCAACGTTAGAGAATCTTCAAGCCAATTTTATCCAATTTCAATAGGTAAAGTCAATTAAGCCAAATAGAAGCTAAAACTGAATGCGGAATAACATATAAACCCAAAATATCTAATACAATTCGGATCTGAAGTCACAACTCACGAGCTTCTAGAATTTTCTACAAACAGAGTCTGAATGAAATACAACTGTTTTGAACGAATAGAAATAGTAAAATAGGGAAAATAGGAGGGGACTTCAAGGTCTGCGGACGCCAGTAGATCTACCTCGAGTCTCTAATGAGCAAATCCAAGTTGCTATGGCTCACGAACAGCTAATGCCGGTACCAAAGTGTGCACAAGAAGTACAGAGTATAGTATGAGTACAACTGACCCCATGTACTCCGTAAGTGTCGAGCCTAATCTCGACCGAATAGTGACGAGGCTATGACAAGACACCCACGTAATAAACCTTTGCAGATAACAGTATACGTGCAAGATAACAACAAACAAAGGCTAAACATGTACTAGAGGGAGGGGGACATGCTAAAGGGGGTACAAGATACAAGAAATATAGCAGGAAATGATAACCAGAACAGTCAATATGCCTTTAACCAGTAAAAACGAATAAGCACAATGAAGAAAAACTAGACGACATCACCCTTCGTGCTTTTACTCTAAACCTCACAATGAAACAATAATATTGCATGGCATCACCCTTCGTGCTTTTACTCTCACTTTCAGTATAAATCAATAAATATTGCACGACATCACCCTTCATGCATTAAACATGGCACGACATCACCCTTCGTGCATTAACACTCACAATATGGTACGGCATCATCCTTCGTGCATTAACACTCACAATATAGCACGGCATCACTCTTCGTGAATTAACACTCTCCCTCACCATAAATAATGAACAAATAATAACAGGGAGGTAGGATCAACAAGAACAAGCCTTACTTCAAAAATGGTTCCACAACACAAATCTCAACTTTAGAACCGATACTCAATTATCACAAAAGTCCATAAACAGGGTAAGAACGATCAATTTAACAAGTAACTAGTCTAAGCATGGATAACATGATCAAAGCATGCAACAATTACAAGGAACAAGTCCCACCCGCGAGCTTTAATCCGACAGCAACGCATAAGTACTTGTCACCTTACATATACGTTGTACCCAAAATCTCAACATGTAGCAAATAGACAAACAAGTCATAATCCCTCAAGTCAAGGTTAACCACGACACTTACCGCTCTCCAAGGATCAATTCAAAGCTCAATCACAACTTTACCTTTCAAACAAGCCTCTGAACCAATAGAATCTAGCAAATTACCAACCAAACGATTCAAATTAATCCTTATGAACTACCCATGATTGCAAAAAATTCAATTTAGGTCATTATTGAAAATGTAAATAAAAGTCAACTCCCGACTTGCTTGGTCCAAACCCGAAATTCGAATCAAAGCCTAATTACTCATTCACCCCCGAGCCCGGTTATGTAATTTATTTTGGAATCCGACCTCAATTTGAGGTCTAAATCCCAATTTTTTAAAAATTCCTAATTCTACCCAAAATCCCAATTTCCATCATGAAAACACTAGATTTTTGGTTGAAAACTTGTGAAATGTAATGAAAGATTGATAGAAAATAGGTTAGAATCACTTACCAATGATTTGGGGAAGAAGAGTTCTTTGAAAGATCGCCTCTAGGGTTTTCTTGTTTTTAAAATTTGAATAATGAACAAAAATCTCGTTTCTCAGCTATTTGATCAGTCGCAGATGTCGCATTTGCGACCTGGGGTTTGCAAATGTGAACCCGCAAATGCGAACGAATCTTCGCAAATGCGAAAAGTGACCATTCCTGCTACCTTCGCAAATGCGAACAAAATGTTCGCAAATGCTGACCTGAGGGGATCGCAAATTCGACCCCAAATCTCACAATTGCGAAAGTCCACCCCCAGCCCACTGCTCGCAAAAGCAATGTTACTTTCGCAAATGCGAGGCTTGCATTTGCGAGCCAGGCCTCGCAAATGCGAAGTCTACAGATCTGATGCACCAACAGTTCATTTAAGTTCAAAAACTCTCCGTAGCCTATCCGAAACTCAACCGAGCCCTCGGGGCTCTAAACCAAATATGCACATAAGTCTAAAAACATCATACAAACTTGCTCGCTCGATCAAATCGTTAAAATAACACCCAAAATTACGAATTGAGCATCAAATCGAAGGAGGTTTTCAAGAAAACTCATGAACTTTTATTTTCACAACCGGACGTTCGAATCACGTCAAACTAATTTTATTTCTCACCAAATTTGACAGACAAGTCATAAATATAGTAATGGACCTATATCGGGTTTCGGAACCAAAAGACGGACCCGATACCAATAAGTCAAACATTGGTTTAACTTTCAAAGTCATTAAGCTTTTAAATTTCAACAAAGTGCGATAACTCGGGTTAGGGACTTCCGAATTGGATTCCGGGCATACGCCCAAGTCCCAAATCACGATACGGACCCATTGGGACTGTCAAAACACAAATCCGGGTCTGTTTGCTCAAAACAATGACCGAAGTCAACTCATTGAAGTTTAAGGCAAAAATTTCATATTTTTCTCAGTGTTTAACATAAAAGCTTTTCGAAAAAAATACCAGGACTGCGCACGCAAATCAAAAAGTGCTAAGATGAGGTATTTAAGGTTTTAAAGCACAGAATTAGGTTCTAATGCATAAGATGACCTATCGGGTCATCACCGTTTTGTAGATTTTATTCTCTTACTAGAGATATAATACTTGAATTGGCGAAGGTTCGCGTCCACATTTTCAGCAAAAAGGTAACCAATAGCTTTCCCTTGAAGACAATCTAAGAGCTTAACAGTTAAATTTTTTATCTAAATATTTTTTGGAATTTGTCCAATAAAAAAGATATCATGTGCAAATCTTCAAATCTTATATCTTATGCAAGATAGAAACTTTGTTTAATGGAAAAGATTGTGTGCATATTTTTAGAATTATTATTAGTAATCTCAAAGATTTTATATGGCTGTTATAGAGGGGCAATTTTACAAAGAGCATTCTGCTATAAATATGATTGTTGCTGTTATAGGTAAAAAACTATTATAGAGAGGTAAAGTATAACTTAAAAAATTGGTTCCTAGGAAAACTTAGGTTTTATAGTAAATGACTAAGTATTATATAGATGTCTGACTGAATGCACATACCATCTCCTCTCACCATAAGAATTGTGGTTGGTTGGATAGGATTCCTCCATCATTAACTAAAAGTCCCTAATTCTAGTTTGAGAATAAAAAAAATTTGAGAAAAATATTTTATTTTTTTAATGAACTCGGATTAATTGGGACCTCAATGTGAATACGAATACTCGTGGGAAATTAAAAAAGGCAGAATAGCCTAATAAACACTTTTACTTGTCCCGCTTTGTCATCCCGGTCCTGATACTCTACGAAGTTTCATCCAGACATTTGTAGTTTTCAAAATATATTATTTTAAATCCCTCCGGCCTCGCGTGTTCTTCAAACACACGATGTGGATGACACATCATAGTCCACATCAGATTTTAAATGACACATCATTATTTTTTTAATTTAATTTCAAAAATTTAATTTTTTCCTTTTTTCACTCCCCCTCCACCCTTGACCACCTATCTCTATTTTTTAGAGCAGAAATAACACCACGATTTACCGCCTTTACCGGTGGCAGCACCATGGTGGACAACTAAAACCACCATTTTCCAATTTTCCATTGTCCATCTCCCTTTCAAAAATTTTTACCACTGAAACTCCTCATCATTGGGATTTCAGTCCAATTTTTTTCAAAAATAGTGGTCGAAAAAATGCAGGTGCTTTCGTAATAGACATTCAAGAGGCGTGATATAGCCAATAAAAAGGAATTCATATGCCCACACAATTCTACATTGTACACCTCAAAAACATTCAATAGACATAGATCTAATTCATCTCAAAAACATTAATCGTGGTTGTTCTTCAAAAATGATTTACTACTTTTTTTTCAAATATTGAGTAAAGGTTTGTGAAAATGGAAAGTCCGGGAATAACGGGAGAAAGAGAAAAGAGAAATGGAGGAGGGGAATAACAGGAAAGGAATAAGGGGAGAAAGAGAAAAGAAAAATGGAGGAGGGGTGGGAAAGAACGGGGAAGGGGAAGGGAAGAAAGAGAAAAAGAAATGGGGAAGGGGATGGGGGAAAGAAGAAAGAACAGAGATTTTTATTTTTTCTTGTATTGTTCTTTTTTTTTACTTTTACTTATTCTTTTTATTTTTCCTTCTTATTTTAATCATTTTTAGTCTAATTTTTTTATACTTACTCTCGTTATACGCGTGAAATTCACGTATTTCGTCCAACTCAGTCATGAAGTTGCCACATATGCTTGGTCAACGGTCAGAGGGGTTTAAAATAATGTGTTTTGAAAACTACAAGTGTCTGGATTAAACTTCGTAGAGTCTCGGAACCGAGATGACAAAGCGGGACAAGTAGAAGTGTTTATTAGGCTATTCTGCCATTAAAAAATGTCTATTACCTGCGCTATCAGACAGTAATCTTTTTTTTTTTTTACCTATCGGAAAATAGTGATGGTACCAATTTGATCATGACAGGTGTTTCGTCTTTGCCTAACCGTCCATTATGTTAAATCGAAATTATTATTTAATTTCAGGAAAACGAGACACGACATCCATGATTTTTATTGTGACCTTTCTCTTCCTGTTATTGTAATCCTCTTATTCTTTAGCACCATTTGTCCATTTCCTTCCACTCAAATATTCCAAATCTGGCAAATTTTAACGGCTCTTCCGAAGTCCTTACACTCATTATTACTCCCTCCGGTCCAAAATAAATAATTTTTTGGCCTTTTTTTTATTGTCCAAAATAAGTGATTTTTTCATATTTCAAGAATGAATTAATTATTTTTTTCCTACATTGCCCTTGGAGTAAATAGTGTTGGAGTATGTGTTAGGAGTATTTATGTGAAGAGATATCAATGGTTAATATGGTCAATTTCATTGCTAATTAATACTAAAAGGTGGATTTCTTAATCTTTGTGAAAACAGCTAAAAAATCACTTATTTTGGACCGGATGGAGTAGTCAATAATCCCACGAGCTTCACGCAAGCTTTTGACCAGGAATCGTGATCACCGGCTGCAGCCGGTTCCCGGTTGAGCCTAGCGTTATCGTCAAATGCTATCTCCGTTGGCCCGTCTACATCCAACCGGCACTTGCCACGTATTCACTTAAGCCCCTCTTATCTCAACTTTTCATGAATTCATTTATGAATTCAAGTTATATGCTTTACAATAAATATTTTTAACATATGATAACATGTGAATTACTAATTCTATCAAATAATAATTAATGTTTATTAGATATTTATTTGTAATTATCAAGTAAATAACTTAATTATATAAATATTTTACATTGTTAGTGCATAAAACTTAAATTGTTAACTTATTTGCACTAAGAGTGAAATAACTTTTGTGCTATATGTATTTTTTAAATAATTATAATAAATAATTTCATAAGTTCTCTACGTTACAAAATGAGGAACATTTTAGGTCTACTAACATACGTAATTATGTTTTTGACACTATCAAGTTAAATTGACTTACTACAGGAAGTAACTCTTTGTTGCAAGCTAACTATGATAACCTCATAAATGAAAAGAATTACCATTAATATTTAGTTAAATCACATTGATAATGTAAAAAAAAGTTTTTACTTATTATATACTATTATAACTTAAATTTAGTTAGAATTATTATTGATAATTACAAGTTACTGGAATTTGTAGGTCACGTTAATCTGATAGTCATAAAAAATAATAGTACATCGTTAGTGCATCGAAGTTAATCCCCTTTGTATACGGTCGAAATCGGGCTCGCATACTGAACGACAGATCGGGCTCGGAACGTGAGGAATTGAGGACCAACCCCAAGTCCCGTCGAACTAGATCTCGAAGTCAGAATGTCCATCCTCGAGAATATTGAGTTCATGACCCAGGAACCGAGCCTGACGCCGACAAACTCGAGAAAACATTGTCTAAACAACCAACAGGAGACCGGTATAACGGAAGGCAGAAATATCCGTGATCGGTCAGATATCACGGCAGAAATCTCGGCACATTCAATAAGGGACCAGCAAATTAGCAAATCAGGAGATTTTACTATTTATAGAGTTGTACCTAAAGTAGGGTTCCCCTACTATATTAAGGAGGTCTGATTATTTGTAAAAGACATTGTTACACGCGTCCCAAAGCAATATAATATTATCTTCTGTGTGATATCATTTGAATTGCATCTAGTTCAAGTGAGACTCACTTTTCAAGGCTATAACTGTTCAAGTCGCACGGTTTGAATTTATTTTATCATTGTTCGCTTTAGTTACAATCCAATTTATCGCTTTGTGACAAATTAATCCACGTATCCTTAAAACTACTTACAAATGTTGTTATCCAATTTTGAGGGTAAACAGTTTGGCGTCCACCGCGGGGCTAAGGATAATAGTGGTTATTTGATACAAATTTCTATAACACACACTATTTTACACTTGTCTTTGAAGTGTCTGATTTCAGGTTCAAGCTCAAAATGTCAAACTCACAATTAGCACCTCTGCCTGTTGATAATGAGTCTAGTCACCACAGCGAAAATAACAACATAACACCCGGTAATGAGGTACCGCCCATTGATCCCGTCAGAATTCCAGTTGTGGACCCGTTGGACGCTAACTCCATGTGGCTATCGACACAAACCTGCCTACTGACCCCGAGAATAGCATCCGTGGAGGAGCCCGATCGACAGCGCAGAATACTCAAAATAATGGAGGAGACGGGATCAATCTACGGATGATCTTCGAAATATTACAGGCTTAACAAATGGCGATAGCTCAGTTACAGAACCAAAGCCGCACACCGCCCCGGGAAACCACCCGAAGGGAAGAACTGGTCGCGAAAAAGACGAATGAAAACGAGTCGGGTACCAACCCAAGATTATAAAAATGCTCGAGGAGCTGACGAAACGGAAAGAATCAGAGGAGAAGAAAATCGAAGCAAACAACAAAAAGGTGGAAACCTACAATTCTAGGGTCGACCAGATCTCCGGAGCGCCGCTGATACTAAAAGGCGTGAATTCCGAGAAGTTCGTACAAAAACTTTTCCCTCCTAGTGCAGCTCCAAATCCGATTCCTAAAAAGTTCCGCATGCTCGAGATTCCTAAGTACAATGGGACGACTGAACCGAATGAGCATGTCACTTCATACACATGCGCCATCAAAGGAAACGACTTGGAGGATGATGAGGTCGAGTCTGTATTGCTGAAGAAATTTGGAGAAACCTTGTCAAAGGGAGCTATGATATGGTATCACAACTTACCTCTTAATTCTATTGACTCATTTTCTATGCTTGTAGACTCTTTCGTAAAAGCATACGTTGGGGCTATCAAGGTTGAGACCAGGAAGTCAGACCTCTTCAAAGTAAGATAAAAGGATAATGAGATGCTTAGAGAGTTCGTGTCCCAGTTTCAAATGGAACAGATAGACCTGCCACCGGTCGCCGATGATTGGGCCATTCAAGCTTTCACCCAAGGATTCAATGTTCGAAGTTCGGTCGCTTCACAACAGTTGAAGCAGAATTGGATAGAATTTTCGGCTATTACTTGGGATGATGTGCATAACCGATATCAATCAAAAATTAGAGTCGAAGATGATCAACTGGGGGATCCTTATGGGTCCGTTTATCCTGTTACACCCATCGACAGAGTCAAGAGAGATATCGACCTTGAACCAGGGTCGAACAGGGATCGGTATCAGCCTTACAATAGAGATCGAAGAAGCAGTGGATCCGGGCAGAATTCTATGCGAAGTGAAAGGAGAAGTGATCGAGGTCAAAGTAACCGGGGACTCATGAGAAAGAACGATTTTGACAGGCCTATCGGGTCTAAGGAAGCACCGAAGTTATTGGAATATAACTTTAACGTCGATGTTGCCGCCATTGTATTAGCTATCGGACGCATCAAAGACACCAAATGGCCTCGACCTCTACAATTCGACCCAGCCTAAAGGGATCCAAACCAAATGTGCAAATATCATAGCACTCATGGCCACAAAACAGAGGATTGCCGACAGCTGAGGGAGGAGGTAGCCCGATTATTCAACAACGGGAATCTTTGAGAATTCCTGAGCGACCGAGCCAAGATTCATTTCAGAAATAGGGATTCTAATAAACAGACTGAACATGAAGAACCTCAACACGTCATTAACATGATCATGAGAGGGGTCGATGTTCCTCAAGGACCAATGATAAAGCGCACAAAAGTATCCATCACTAGGGAAAAACGGACTCGAGATTACATACGAGAAGGAACCTTGTCTTTCAACGACGAGGACGCAGAAGGGACCGTGCATCCCCACAACGATGAACTGGTAATATATGTACTCATAAATAAATCTCGAGTTAAGCGTGTGTTAATTGATCCATGTAGCTCAGCTAACATCATCCAATCAAGGGTCGTAGAACAGCTCGGCCTACAAGATCAAATCGTGCCTGCAGCCCGAGTTCTGAACGGATTCAACATGGCAAGTAAAACCACTAAGGGAGAGATAAAATTACCGGTGAATGCCGCCGGGACCATCCAGGAAACCAAGTTTTATGTGATCGAAGGAGACATGAGGTACAAGGCCCTGTTCGAGAGGCCATGGATCCACAACATAAGGGCAGTACCCTTGACTCTTCACTAAGTGTTAAAATTCCCAATGCTAGGAGGGATCAAAACAATCTACGGGGAACAATCAGCCTCTAAGGAAATATTTGCAGTCGAAGAAGTGATCCCAGTATCAACACTGGAAACATCAAAGGGACGGAGTTCGGATACAAAGAAAGAGGCTAAATAGAAATTATCGACACCGGCCACGATCCAATTGGATAAATGGGGGACTGGTGAAGGCGATGATTACGGGGTTCCCAGATCTTTTATTGTCCCCGATGATTCTGATGCCACCAAATCAACGGTCGAAGAGCTGGAACAAGTCACATTGATCGAACGTTTACCCGATCGGAAGGTATACCTGGGCACGGGGTTAACCCCCGAGCTCAGGAAAAAACTCATTCAATTTTTTATAGCTAACATAGATTGTTTCGCTTGGTCCCATCTTGATATGACAGGGATCCCACCAGAGATTACCACTCACAAGCTAAGCCTGGATCCTAAATTCCACCCAGTCAAGCATAAGAGGAGACCCTAGTCCGAGATCAAACATGCTTTCATCAAAGCAGTGGTATCTAAACTCCTTAAAATAGGGTCCATCGGGAGGTGAAATATTCGGAATGGTTAGCAAACGTAGTGGTAGTCCCTAAAAAGGGGAACAAATTAAGAATGTGTGTAGACTATAAGGATTTAAATAAGGCATGTCCCAAGCACTCTTTCCCTTTTCCCAACATCGATTGCATGATCGATGCCACGGCCGGCCATGAGATCCTCAATTTTCTCGACGCCTATTCCAGGTACAACCAAATACGGATGAACCCGGATGATCAGGAAAAAACCTCCTTCATTGCTAAGTACGGCACATACTGTTATAACGTAATGCCATTCGGATTAAAAAAATGTCGGTGCCACTTATCAACGCCTAGTAAACCGAATGTTCGAAGAATAAATAGGAAAATCCGTGGAAGTTTACATTGACGATATGTTGGTTAAGTCCCTGCGAACAGAGGACCATTTAAAGCATTTGCAGGAAACCTTCAGCATATTGAAGAAGTACAATATGAAGCTGAATTTGGAGAAATATGCATTCGGAGTCGGTTCAGGCAAATTTCTTGGGTTGATAGTATTCAACTGGGGAATCGAGATCAACCCCGACAAGATCAAAGCTATCAAGGATATCACGGTGGTGGTCAACGTGAATGCCGTGCAAAGGCTAACTGGGCGCATTACCGCCCTGGGGTGATTCATCGCGAGGTCCTCCGATAAGAGCCACCAATTTTTCTCGCTACTGAAGAAGAAAATCAACTTCTCATGGACCCCGGAATGCCAACGGGCCTTAGAAGAACTTAAGCTATACCTATCGATCCCACCACTGCTTCATACCCCGAAGGCAGAAGAACAACTATACCTGTACTTGGCAGTATCGAAGATAGTGGAGTGGAGTCCTGGTTCGGGAAGAGCAAGGTATGCAATTTCCAATTTACTATGATAGCAGGACCCTGGGTGAGGCCAAAACTAGGTACCCTCACCTAGAAAACTTAGCGCTCGATTTGTTTAGAGCCTCTAGGAAACTGAAACCATATTTTCAGTGCCATCCTATATGTGTTGTGACTACTTACTCATTGCGAAATATAATGCATAAACTCGAACTCTCAGGACGATTGGCCAAATGGGCCGTTGAAATCAGCGGGTACGATATTGAGTATCGACCCCGGATAGCCATTAAATCTCAAATTTGGCAGATTTCGTGGCCGAATTTACTCCGGCCCTAATACCCAAGGTTGAAAGCGAGTTGTTGGTAAAATAGGTGACGTCTTCGGGAATTTGGACCTCTTTACGGACGTCGCCTCGAACGCAAAAGGGTCCGGACTTGGCATCGTATTGAAGCCACCCACATGCAATGTAGTTAGACAATCTATTAGAACTATAAAATTGACTAACAACGAGTCCGAATATGAGTCCATGATTGCAGGTCTCGAACTAGCCAAAATCTTGGGGGCGGAGGTGATCGAAGCTAAGTGCGACTCCCTCCTTGTGGTGAACCAAGTTAATGGGATGTTCGAAGTCAGAGAAGAACGAATGCAAAGGTACCTAGATAAGTTGTGGGTAACATTACATCGGTTCAAAGAGTGGACTTTGTAGCACGTACCTCAGGATCAAAATAGCGAAGCCGATGCCCTTGCAAACTTAGGGTTGTCGGTTAAAGACGACGAGCTCAACTCGGGGGCAGTCGTACAACTCATGAGATCGGTAGTGGAAGAAGGTCACGCTGAAATAAACTCTACAAGCTTGACTTGGGATTGAAGAAACAAATATGTAGAATATTTGAAGACTAGGAAACTACCCTCGGATACAAAAGAATCGAGGACCCTGCACACAAAGGCCGCCCGATTCAGCTTGTCCGAAGACGGAACCTTGTTCAGAAGAATGTTCGATGTCCCACTAGAAATGTGTTTGGGACCAGGAGATACTGAGTATGTTCTGAGGGAAGTCCACGAGGGCACCTACGGAAATCATTCACGCGCCGAATCATTGGTTCAAAAGGTAAGTAGAACTGGCTATTACTGGATCGACATGGAAAAAGATGCAAAGGATTTTGTACGAAAATGTGATGAATGCCAAAGACATGGTCCGATGATTCACCAACCCGGGGAGCTGCTACATTCGATCTTGTCACCGTGGCCATTCATGAAGTGGGAATGGACATTGTTGGCCCTCTTCTATGGGCACCCGGTAAGGCTCAATTTATATTGTTTATGACTGACTATTTTTCAAAGAGGGTGGAAGTCCAGGCATACGAGAAGGTCAGGGAGAAGGAAGTCATCGATTTCATTTGGTACCACATCTTATGTCGATTCGAAATGCCGTCTAAAATCGTGTGCGACAACGGGAAACAATTTATTAGCAATAAAGTAACCAAATTTCTAGAAGACCATAAGATCAAAAGGATCTTGTCAACACCTTATCACCCTAGTGGGAACGGACAAGCAGAGTCGACCAACAAAACCATACTCCAAAACCTCAAAAAGAGGTTAACCGATGCCAAAGGAAAATGGAAGGAAATCCTACCCGAAGTCCTATGGCATAATGTACGACCTCGAGTCCATTACTGGGGCCACCTCGTTCTCGCTGGTATACGACGTCGAAGCTCTAATACCGGTTGAAGTAAGTGAACCAAGTATTAGATTCCGATATGCAACAAAGGAATCGAATGACGAGGCCATGAGTACGAACCTGGAGCTATTAGATGAAAGGCGTGAAGCCGTCCTCATCCCGTTGGCCGCCCAAAAATAGCGGATTGAAAGACATTACAATCGAAGGGCCAACCTTCGACACTTCAATATCGGGGACTTAGGACTAAGGAAGGTCATAGTGAACACTCGGAACCCGAACGAAGGGAAGTTGGGGTCGAACTGGGAAGGACCGTACCAAATTCTCGAGATCACCGGAAAAGGATCGTACAAACTCGGGGCAATGAACGGTGAACAACTACCGAATAACTGGAACATAACCCTCTTGAAGCGATACTACTGCTAAGGTACGACCCCATTCATTTCCTTTTTTACTTATTTTTAAACTAACACTTGCAGATAACCAACAAGAACCGGTACATATTTTTAGGTCTGAAAGCACGCGTTGCACTCTTTTTCCCTTGAACCGGTTTTGTCCCAAATGGGTTTTCCAGCAAGGTTTTTAACGAGGTAACAGTGGATCGTGCTAACTTAGAATAGCAGGCAGGTCATGAACCGGTGTCAAAGATTGCATCAACAGTATCCGAGGCTTCTCTCTATAATCAACCTCGAATACTGGGGGGCATTTCCTCGGATATCGACTTTGGAAAGGAAAGAAACTTCGTGATAAAGAGTCTCGATAGATAGGATTTATTGTAAGGACCATACAGTCAAATGAACCGTGCCCGCATAGACTGCTCGAGTGCTGACACAAAGTATGTACACATGTATAACTATTTTGCACAAGAATAAAAAGAAGTCTCTTCCTCGCGGATAAATATCTTGTCCTTTTAAAAAACTTTCTTGCATTTCTCAAGGAATTTCCTACGTCCGATCCCCTAAAGGTATTGAGCCCAAGGGCCATCTTAATCCGAGTTCGAAAAATCACTCTCACTCAGGTACTGCCGTCCAAAGAAAAACTCGGATGGTCCGGGCTGTTGGAACTCGGAGGCACAAGACCTATTAGGCAAAACACCCAAATTTTAAAGGCTACGGCCATCCCCACTCGGGGACTGTTATCCTAGGCAAGCCCGGTTAACTCGGGGTGACTAGCCCACCAGGCAACACCCGAACAAAAAAGGCTACGCCCAAATTAAAATGGCTCAGAGACGTCCGAGACCCGTAACCAAAACAAGAAGGCCCCAAAATCTATTAACCGGTTCTAAAAACTACCCTCAGCAAACTATAATCTAAGAAAGTATAAGTACTTTGGAGAAAAATTTTCGGTCACACTGAAACCCGACGATGCCTTAAAAACAAAATAATGTTGAAGGCTAGGCTTGTTTGAACCTCCGAGCATAACCTAACTATTTTATATTAAGGAATTTTAATTTTTTAAAATATAAATGACAAAGCAAAGAACTTAGAAATTGCTAAAGGGAAAAAAAGGCTTTATATGCATATCAAAAATTTCTTACTAGGGCCAAAACGGCCTCAATACAAATTCTTTACAGAGGCCAAATGGCCTCAACCAAATGGTAAAACGAAAAGGAAAAAAAAACAATTACAAAGAGCCTAAGTGGCCTAGTCTTCGTCGGGGGCCGCCTCGTTACCCTCGGGATCTCCTCCGCCTTCGGACTCGCTTAAACCCTCGGAGTCATCGTCATCCTCGGGATAAGCCAAGCTTTTAGCCTCGGCTTCGAGCTCCTAGACACTCTTTTCGGCTGATATGTCGAAACCTCGAGCGTGAATTCCCTCGAGAGCCTCTCTTCGAGATTGCCGCTTCGCGTGCTCAATGATGTCCTTTGCTCGAACCTGAGCTGCTTCGGCATCGGTCTTATAAGTGGCCACCATCTCGTCGGCATCACCTTTAATTACTTTGGCCTCCAACTTGACCGTTTCAAGCTCGTTCGCCAGATCCTCTAGATCGGAGATGGCCAAATTCAACTGGGACTAGAGCTCCTCGATTTTCTTGACCTGCACCAAAGACTTCTCCTTTACGGCTCGAAGCTGGATCTCAGCAGAAGCCAGTTTTGCCCGGGGCTAGGAGGTCCATGTTCATTTTCCATTCTTCGGCCTCGGCCTTTACCGCATCCACTTTTGCCCGGAGCTGTCTGATCTGGCTAAGCTTCTGTTGGACCTGTGGGTTCGGACCATTAGCCACAGCATCTGACTCATCGTCACTTACCTCAAAAACTCTCCTTACCTTTTCGACCAGGTTGGCATGCTCCTTCCGAACCGCCTCTAACCCAGCTTGGAGTTTCATAGCCTTCCCTTCACGTTGCTCACTGAGAAGTTTGTAAGCATCCTTCTTCTCAATGAGTCCTCGGGTCTTGGCCTCATCTTGGGTTACTTTTCTTGATATCGGAGAAAGTTCTCATGATGAAGCTCCGAGGCCTACAAACACAAACGAAAGAGTTACAATTTTTTATGACTTAATCTAAGTACATAATAAAAGTTGTCAAGAGGCATTCGATGTTACTCGGTTTAATGCATGTTGGGCTTCGTTTAACAGGAAGGGCGCGTCCACCTCGTTCATCTTTGCTTGATCCTCTTCGGTCACCAAACACCGAAGAAAACTTGCAACCCCCACGGGGGCAGATAGGACCCGTGCATCCTCCGGAATAGACATAATAATTGACCTCTTCCGGTCAGGATCTGCACTCGGAGCTAGGAACCGGTTACTAGTTTCGGACTTGAAAAATGCCCTCTGGTTCCCGAAGACGGACTCTTCTTTAGTACCGGTAAGTCACCCAACCCAGTGACGTCCTCCGAGGCGGTAGAATCGAAATCGTTAAAAAAGTTGTGAAAGGGGTCTGCCACCCTTTGGGGCCCCTCATTTGGGCGTCCATTTAGTGTCTGGGCCTCGTTGATCATGGGGTCAGTAAATAAAGGCGACTCGGAGAGATCTATCACCCCAAGTGCATCCTTCGGGGCACTATCCTCTGCCCGAGAAGCACCGACCGCGGTCTCCTTCTCGGCCTCCCTGGCTTGGGGCAAAACGGTCTCAGCCACTGCCCCTTCATCGCCCCCCCCCTCCCGATTTGAGGCAGTTCAGTGTCGCCTCGCACGTGGTCCACCTGTTGGAATGCTTCTTCTTCTTCTTCGGACTCATCCCTCAGCCGATGGAGTGAGTCCGATGGGAGCTCCCAGGCGCTGGTGCTTTCTTTGGATTTGCGCACAAGCCTCCTTATCAGTTTTTTCTTCTCCTAGTTCGGAGAAATAGGAGCCCTTTTTCTCTTCTTCTCCTCACCCTGCCTCGGAGCAGGGGACTCAGCGGGGCAATCCTCGTCACCAAATGGAGGCCTCATGGCGACATCCTTGGAAAGACCTGCAAAGAAAAAAGAAAAAGAAATGAGTAAGAACTCAGCAGCACGAGAAAACCCAAGTGTTGTTCACTCAACAAAGTAATCTCACCGTGAGAACGGGCCTCCCACCGGACATTCGAAAGCTCGTGCCATGTGCGCTCGGAATATGGTTTTTGTGCAACAATGCCCTCAACCCTCTCCTTGAGTCGAGGGATCACGTTCGGGACCCGAGCAACAGCTGCATCTCAACCAAAACACCGATAAGAAAGAATGAAAAAAGAGTAAAAAATAAAATCTTGGGAAAAATGAAACTTTACTTACGTTTTGTGTTCCACTTCTCGGGGAAATGGCATGTGCTCGGCTGGGATCAGGTCCGAGGTCCTCACTCGGACAAATCGGCCTAGCCAACCTCGATCCCGATCTTCATCAATGCTCGAGAACAGGGCTTTCCTAGCCAGGCGTGCAAGTTTAACCAGTCCCCCCCCCCCCCCCCGAAACGAATCGGGGACTGCATAGGCGCATAAGGTGGTCGACAGTGAATGAGCATCCGTCGATCTTGCTCACAAAAAACTGGAGAACGAAGGGTGAATTTGGCCAAGACACACCTCGTACCCTTTGTAGAAATGGATGATTATCGGGTCTAACGGGCCCAACGTAAAGGGATAAATGTACACACTTAAGTATCCCTCTACTTGGTTAGTGATGTCTTCATCTGGACCGGGAACCACCGCGTCTTTACCGACCCAGTTGCAATCCTTCTTAACCGTGGGGAGGATGTCTTTGGTAATCGAGCAGATGCACCTCGACACCCTCTCGCCCTGGCCCGGTACGGGCGAAGGTTTTTCAACCTTAAAATCGACATTCATCGAGCATCAGCCGGGAATGAACGTGCTAAGAGGAGGTTCCACTGCTGGTTCCTCGCCGGCCGGCCGTGATGTAGAAGTATCTTCTTTTTGGAGAACTGTTTTTAAGGTTTTCGCCATTTTCTCTTAAGGATGGAGGAAAAAAGAAGAAGAGGAGGTTAGAGCAGTAAGCTCAAATGACTTAGAGTGGAGACAAACAAAATCCTTCACCAAAGATCTCAAGAAATCAGAGTATAAGTGCTTGAAATTGGAGAAAATGCAAAGAAGCAAGGGTAGAAAGTTTGAAAGGAAGTTTGAATGGATAAGGAAGGGGGTATTTATAGTTTTCAAACGGCGGTTCAAATCCAGAAGTGGCCGACCGGCGACTGACAAGCATTTAATGCCATTGATTTCGTTCATTTTGTCGTTTCTGACACGGAGTATCGGGGTAGGAATCAAAATCTCATATCGTTTCTCGTCAATTACTCTCCGAAAAATGAGGGGACTATCTGTATACGGTCGAAATCGAGCTCGCATACTGAACAACAAACCAGGCTCGGAACATGAGGGATTGAGGACCAACCTCGAGTCCCGTTAAACTAGATCTCGAAGTCAGAATGCCCGTCCTCAAGAATATTGAGTTCATGACCCCGGAACAGACGCCGACGCCGATGAACTCGAGGAAACATTGTCTAAACAACCAACAGGAGACCGAAATAACGGAAGGCCGAAATATCCGTGGCTGGTCAGATATCACGGCGGGGATCTCGGTACATACCAATAAGGGACTGGCAAATCAGCAAATCAGGAAATTTTTACCATTTATAGAGTTGTACCTAAAGTAAGGTTCCCCTACTATATAAAGGGGGTCTGATTATTTTTAAAAGACATTGTTACACGTATTCCAAAGCAATATAATATTATTTTCTTTCTGTAAGCTAATGTTCTTTTGTGTCTGATATCGTTTGAATTGCATCCAGTTCAAGTGAGACTCACTTTTCAAGGCTATAATTGTTCAAGTCGCACAGTTTGAATTTATTTTATCATTGTTCGCTTTAGTGACAATTCAATTTATCGCTTCGTGTCAAATTAATCTACGTATCCTTAAAATCACTTACTAATTCAATCGTTATCCGATTTTGAGGATAAACACTTTTTTTATAGGTTCAAGTCAATGAGTCATCAACAAGATATGTTAGTTCGATCAAATCTAACGGCCCGGGTTGCCTACTCTTCAGGAAAAAAGTAATTTGTATTTGGTGAATAAATGGACTCTTGAAGAGACTTCATATATAATACTACTAGGGAAATGCTAGAGTTTTATAGTGTTGTGATAGATATTTCATTTTATATATTTTTGGTAAAGATTTGCTGAACCAAATCATTCGTCATCTGTCAAATCTTCTATAAGAATTAGTAATAAGTTATATATCCTTTAGTTTTACTAGTTTAACTCTTCCATTATTATTTTAGAGGTGCCCGTTTCAATTTGTAATTGTAATATAGTGTTCCGTAGGGCATTACGAGTTAGGTAGGTAATTATTCCAAGGTTTGGTGAAACCTAGATACCCACTTGCCACTACAGGAATTATTTAGTACACCTAAACCTAAGCCTAGATGTCCCACTTGCCAGTTGCCTCTAAAGGAAAGATAATCCTAGTTCGTACCTTGGAGAAAGCCTAATGTGTACAAATTACGTAGAATAATGTCAACTAGGCCAAGATGGCCACGGTTTACAATGTCACTTATGTACATTAATAGTAACTATTTTAAATAATTATTGATGGGATGTGCAATTATTTGTTTTCTTCTGTACTTGAATCGAATATTTTTTAATAGCCAGGAAAAGAAAGAACTTCGAGGAGATTAAGATGCCAAATTAAGAATAATGAAAGGCACGCCAATTCATCATAGTGGAATCAGAAACATAGATCCAAAGATTAGTTTAGTTTAACCTTACGTATAATATACACTTATAGAACAGTGAAAATTTATCTTTTCCTTTCTTTTTCCTATGTTTATCACATGCCAAAGTCAGAAATTTGGCTCCTCGGAAGAACCACTAAACAAAATCTGCTCCTATGTCTATGTTATTGTGTATATATATATCGAGAGAGAGTGGTG